>NC_052614.1:15459699-15741623 GCF_016545825.1 Eucalyptus grandis
TAAAATCACAAATGAAAATTGAAAAATAAAGTAAGGGAAATTTTTGATGAAGTAGATAAACGGGTTATGGGGAAAATGAGGACACAAATATATTTGACATTAATTTTTCAAGAAATATCACCATGAACTATTGAGCTTGGCTTGCATTAGTGACTCTTCTTTTATGTATTTTAGAATATAGTGGCACTCTCTTCTGGCGCATTAGATCTTGCCCTCTTTAAACTATGGCACGTCAATTTACTACTTTATTTATTTGTTTATGTCTATGGCTTACAAGTTCCAGGCATCACGTTGATCGCCTTTTTGGCGGTACGATTTAGACCACAGAATGTGAATGTAACAAATTTACGCGACTAAGGGATAAAGCTAAAGAGAAAACAGGAAAATCTTGGAGCAGAAAGCAATACCCTAACTCATCATTTTGTTCCTTTGCCCAAGCTAGAATCTTCCCTTTCTCTAAACTTCGAGGAACCGCTCATATTGGGGAGGCGTCTAATTACCAAACTTTGCAGTAAAAATATAAATATAAGTGACCTATATATGAAATTGCATGCGCTTGATTTTAATGTCTAACGAGAATTTAGTCACGAAGTTTTTGCAGTGTGCATCATTAGTGAAAGAGTCATGCGTGCGACGCAGGTCATTATCATGCATGTGTAATGATAACAAAGGAATTTAAGACATCAACTTTGATAGATTCTTGAAATAAAAATGTAATATTTTTTTTTGAGTTAATATCATGAAAAATCTCAAACCGATACATCTGTGATAAATTTATTCAAAAATAATTTTTGGATCACCAAAAGTCCCAAGCCAATACATTTGTGATATATTGGCCTTCCGTTAGCTTCTATCAAATTACACCATGAAATTGATGAACCCAATGACATGTGATAATAACTTAATTGACATGGCAAGTCCACATGAAAAATCATATAATTTTAGGGTATTTTTTCAGCAATTTGAGATTTCTCGTGACTCAACAATTAACGTAGGATAAATTTATCGTTGATGTACAACTTTTATATTACTATAGAGACGGCAAATGCTAATAAACTCGTAAAAGGTTTCCTCCATACGGAATGAACTTAAATTTAATCTTAATCGTTTATTATAGTTCCGGTCATAAAGTTATCATTTCTTGTTCTTTCATTCCCACCTCTCTCGACATTAACGAGAACGCAATCATAGAGCTTTTCATTCCGACATTTCATACTCATTGTTCTTCGTCCCAAACGACCAAAAGGTCATCTAAAAGGGGTGTAAATTCCTAGCAAGAGTTAATATCATTAGCTTTTAAATGAGTGGTTAAGAAAAGTAGGATTAAAGAGATGCGTGGTTGATAAGATAGATGAAAAAAGGACGAGATTTCTACCAGCGACCAGTGATTTCCTAAAAAGAAAGGGAAGTGTACGTTCAGAAACAAAGGGACATTTAATAAAGCAAATGGCCACCTCCTGTCCCCCATTTTGTCTAAATCAAGCATCTTTTTTAATAATGCAAGATGGAACAAACAATTATTGTAAATTACCAGTGATACACGGAATTGCCACCTTAATAGTTTCGTAGTAATCAAAAATTGATCATGAATAATTTATCCTCGAATGACTTCGTTTTTCCTTCACCGCCATTGCCATTTGTGGGGAACCACGTGTATGGGCAATCATACACGATGATCAATCATTAGGATCTTGAAATTTCTCAAATTCTTAAAATGGGTAGGTACATGATTTGATTTGGGAAGTTTATTCTGGATACAAAAGAAAATCTGTAAAGCTTTGAGGACCATCTAAAGTTTTCTTAATTTCATCTTTAAGGTTGACCGGGCCGTAACTTTCGTGCGCTGAACATTTTATGCAATAGCTGATATGCCAATAGATGATTTTGGTCAAGCCAAATAGAGTTAAGGAATTTCTCTCTAGCTAGATGTGGTTATGTAATTTTGTGTTTCCAATTTAAAATTAAATGAGCAAAAAACCCAAGTGCTGAAACTTAGTATAGGTGGATACTTAAGGCCTATTTGATAACAATTTTGTTCTCGGGAATAATTTCTACTCAAAAATGATTTTTTTTTAAAAATTTTGTTCCCTAAATGAGTTTCTGAGTATTTGAAGGCATTTAATAACTATCCAAAATTTCTATTTATGAAATAGAAATACATTTGGTAGAACCCTCAAATTTTTTTGTGATTTAGAATTTTTTTATTTTTTAATAATTTAAGTACATTTTTCTCTCTTTTCTTTTTCTTTTATTTTTTTCCTTTTCTTCTTCTCCTTCTTCCTTTGGCTAGTCACCGACCTTAGCCAAGCTAGCAACCTCGTTGAAGCTGACTCACCGAGTTACCATGAGGTTGGCCTCGCCTAGCCAAGGCAAGAGCCAACCTCATCTAGCCGTCAACCAAGCCTTACCTCACCAAGGGCTAATGACTCTTCAACAAGGCCACCAGCCCTCATTCAGCTTATCGCTAACCCTTGTGTGGCTAATCGCCAGCCCTCATCTAGCCAATTGTCGGCCATCGCAGGGTCGGCAATTGGCCAAAGGAAGAAGGAGAAGAAGAAAAGTAAAGAAAATAGGCTTGATTATGGAATTGTCTTTGAAAAAAAAAAAAAAGCCTTTTTCTTTAATTTCTTGATTTTGTTCTAAATCTATTCCCAAGAATAAATTTATTCCCAAAAATAAAAAAGTTACCAGAGGAAGTTCCGTTATTTTTTTATTTTGAAGAACAAAATAATAGAATCATATATTGTTTGGCCAGTTACCAAATAAGGTCTTAAATGCCAAAACTTCTAAAACATACACTTAAGTGCCATTTTTTTAATTGGACATTTAAGTGAGTCTTGTCAAAAATTCGACAAGACATTATTTTAATAATAAAACTAGTCTACGTAGCTCACCAGAATGTCCACTCAGTAATGCTTGTCCCAAAATGATGTTGTTTTGCCCCCAAATTTGATTTTTAATATAAATATTAATGAAATTTAAAAAATAGGGGCAGCAAATCGATGGCCTAGCGACCCTGGCCAACCCTCACCCCACCTTCGTTGGCCCTTTCTAGTGATGGTGGGGGAGGCAGCAACAAGGGCTGTATAGGCCCATACTGATTTGTTGCCCTATTCTTTTTTAATTTTAATTTAATTAATATTTATATTTAAAAACCAAACTTAAACCAAAACGATGTTGTTGCCATGTTAGCACCATGTGGATAATTTTTTTGAAAGAAATGCCACATCATTTAATTTAATTTAATTTAATATTTCATTTAAAAAATTAAATTTGAAGGCAAAACAACGTCATTTTAGGCTTATCTAGCCACGTTATAAAAAATGTCGTCGAAAATGCCACGTTAGTAGTTTGGTTGGATATTCTCATTATTAGCACTTAAGTGTCCATTTTTTCTCCGATTTTTACACTTAAGTATACATTTTGGAAATTTTGGCACTTAAGAGTCCACCTATGCCAAGTTTTGGCACTCGGGTGTTCAGCACTCAATTTAAACAATTTTATCTTACACACAAATTGATGGAAAATGATCTCTTAATCCTCTTATATGATATTAGAAGTCAAAACACATAAAAAACGACATTATACAATTTTTCATTTCAACACTTACCATAAAGGGGGGACTCACGCTATGTTAGGTGAAGTGTAAGGTGTGGATGTGAAAGAAAAAGCCCCCACATCGATAGTTTTGAGTCAAGAGGATTTAGAGTATTTACCATATCCAATGGGCTTAACTTAACGACTTAAACTTTTGATTGAAAATGAATGTAACTAGCAACTAGTTAGTCGGTGGTTTATTGGTCTTCCACACAAGTCGCAATTCTCACCAATTTGTATCAAACTCAAAGTAAAAAAGTATGTATAGTACATGAGGGCATGCACACAAATATCCATAACATGGAAGAGGATCCTTTTTCCTTCAGTTTAAGGCAAGAAAAATTGAGACCATAAAATATGGAGGATTTCATCAGACCTCATTGACCATGTTCATTTTAGTACATATATTAAGTTTGGTTCATTGAACAATTTATCATCCATAGTGGAGGGCCTTGTCTAGTACTAAGTATGTGATATTAGAACTGTTGTAACACCTCATATGATATTTTGAATTTGACAAAACCATGTCTATATCAACATTCAATAAATGCAAATGTTGTTTTTGTTGGGGCTAACAATACAACCTAGAGGGGGTGAATAGGTTATTTTCAAACTTTGATGATCTTTTGCAGAAATCAGCTAATCAAAGATCACCTTAACCTAATATTTACATATGTACTAACTAGCTGTATGCCAATGTACATAAAAGGATGAAAAACAGTGGGACACAGAGAGTTATAGTGGTTCGGCTTTATTCATAAACCTACATTCACTTCAAAACGGGCTGGATTCCAATAGCAATCTACTTGAAAAGTTACAAACAGCTAGCACTGATCTTTTACACATTAGATCACACTATCTAGACTTAACTACTCCTCCTACACTTGTATACTTAATCCTTAGCACAATTGCCAACTAGCACAATTATCAAAACAATAGGATAGAGAGCTTATAGCTAAGAAAAACAGCACGTAAGCTACTTGATCTTTTTTAAGTATTGCTCATGGTCTTCTCTTTTATACTCTTCCTCAATTTATCCATTGAGAATGAATAAGAGAAGTAGATTACCGTTAGAGAGTTTCCGTTGAGTTGTTGTCGATGGAAGATACTACCCATATAGTTTATTTCCTTGAACTTATGCAAGCTAACAAAAAATAACAACTGCTAGTACCTTCTCGCTGCAATCTCTAACTAACCTGTTAAACAATCTAGTTACTTTGCTACATGCTTTATTCTAATTTTGCTACTATAAGAATCTAGATCTTTCAATGACTACTTAGCTAATCCAATGAACATCTTGTGATGTACTTGGTTGTTACATCAACATCAACCTAATCTTTACTGTTTTGACATAAACATCATCTAGCTAATATTTAGGTTGACTGGTGCTATTTGTCATAACAGGATATTTGCGAACATCTTTCTAATAGATCACACCATGGACATTGCGCGGTCCTTTGGTCCAAACATCTACATACAATATAATAAGTAATATGCTAAGGATAGTTTGGGCACCATCAAAATCACTTGAAGATATTTTCTCCAATAAGGAGGGTTTTATCACCACTAATAGAACCCAAAGTATAAAGCGAAAGACTAACAATCGCTAATGAATGAGAAGTTCATGAGGACATGAGGTTTCCGTGACAAGGTGAATGGCTCATATAGTCTTGGTCATACTCAAGAAGATAAAGTGGAAGGTAGTGCTTAAATCAACTACCAATGAGAAGCATTAATAGACTCACATGTTTGCTGATATAAGTGATCATTTATGTCATCCGTGAAGAACATTCATGTTATAGGTAGGTTGGAGGCTTGAAACTTCAGAAAATGATACACGAAGGAAAATCCAATCAATTATCAATCAAATTGTTGGAAATGATTAATTTCAAATATAACTGACTTTATTCGTGGAAACCACACCATTGTGAGGAAGATTTGACTGTATGGGCAACCAGATCTTCTGATGATTATGTCATTTATCTTCAATAGCAAAATTAATCCCCTTGAAGATCATCCGAACGACTAGCTTGGGCACTGAAGTCTATATAAGAAGATCAATGTATGTTGAAGAAAACATGAAATGCAAAAACAACTACAAATTGTGAGAGCTTTATTTTTTAATATACTTATACTCTTGTTATTGAGCAAGAAGTTCATTTACTATGACTGATTCACTAACTGTGATCTCTTTAAAGAAATGTACAAGTATCATAGTAGTGCTTAAGATTATGAGAGAGGATATAAGCTTGGTCTAAGTCGAAACAATATAAGATTGGCATGCAACTCTTCTCTCTTTTCCTATACATTTCCAAATTTATTTGATGGAAACATACTACACTTGATATCATCAATTTACTCTTGCAAATATTACATTGATTCTGCATATGTCAAACTTTATTTTAATCATTCCACAAGATCTATCAAGTTTCGGTTATCAACAATCACCCCCTCTAAATTTGTCCTAGGTTTAGAAATTCTAGATTTGGCATGAGTCTACATAGGATGAGTTAGAAGAGAAGAAACATAAGTGGAGGAGCTGGATAGAGATGTAAAGTGGATTTGAGGGTTTGTTATGGGATGACTTTGGGTGAAGAGGAATGAGGTGGGGACATGGTGAGTGAGTTCAAAGGGAGGGGAGGTGGAGGCAAAAAAGAATTGGAAGTAGGTTGGGTAAGATGAGAGGAGGAGAAAGGCAAATTAGGAGGTTGGGCTAGAAAAGAAGAAAGGGGTGGATGAGGACCTTGAGGGCCTAAGGAAGTAGAAGGAAGAATAAATTGATTGAAGTAAAAAAAAAATTAAAAAAAAAAAAAATGAAGGAGGCAACATGGAACAGTGGGTTGTGGAATTAAGATTTGAAGGTTTTGATGAAAGAGGAAAATTATCATTATCAAACCGAACATTACAACCGATAAAAACATGACCACTCAACCGATCAAAGCTATGATAGTCTTTATGATTTGACACGTACCCTAGAAATACACGACATCGAATAAGATGCTAGCTTATGAAAGACACAAGACAGAAGAAAATGATAACAAACGCACCCAAAAACCTGAAAGAATGAGTAATCAAATTTGAACCCAAATAAATAGTGGAAAGGAGAAATATTATATATGATTGGAGTGAAAAGTTGATTAATAATGTAAACAGTAGTAAGAAGAGCATTAACCCAATATGAAGGAGGCATTTGAACATGGATTAATAAGGATCGAGACATTTCGACTAAGTGTTTAATTTTGTGTTCTAATAGACCATTTTGACATGAGGTGTATGTACAAGAAAAATGTTAAATAATACAATTTTCACGTAAGTATGCTTGGAATGCATTATTGGTATGTTCTCCTCTCCATCAATTTATAAAAATTAAATTTTGGCATTGCATAGATTTTCAATAAAACAACAAAAGTGATGAAAATATGTAGGCACTTTAGATATATTTTTCATGGCAAAAACCCAAGCAAACCAAGAATAGTCTTTAATGAATAACACAAACCATTTGAAACCATAATTAGATAAAATTGGGCTTGTCCATACATTAGAATAAATTACAATTAAAGGAAAAGATGCATGATGACTAATAGACTCAAAAGGAAATCAATAAGATTTGCCTACAAGACAAGATTCACATGATATTGATTTAGAACTAGAATCACAAACACAATTCAAAACTTATTTATTTGGATGGCCAAGACGAGCATGCTATCGAGTGAGTGAAGTAGAGGAAGCCATGATAGGGTACAAGTGAGATGACACGCTAGTTGGGATTTGGATAAAGACTACAAATAGAATTAGCTTGAAGGAAACTTTTCTCAGTTTGTTTGTCCTTCAAAGAAAAGAATTGACCATTAAAATCAACGGCACAATAATTTTTACGGCAAAATTGAGCAATTGAGAGGAGATTGCGAGTAAGATTAGGAACATGATAGATAGGAGATAATAAATAAAGATCAAGAACCAATATGTAAAAAGGCTTTTTCGACTTGCTTAACAGACAATAACTGACCATCACCAACTGAGACTTTTGTCAGATCATAAAAAGGTCTAGGATTAAGGATGTTATCAATATCACTAGTCATGAGTGCTAACGCTCCACTGTCAAGAAACCAAGTTGAATCCAAGGTCTTGCTAACTGATAAACCTAAAGAGAAGTTTGACAGAGTAGTAGTGGCAAAATCATGGTTGAATCGTTGGCAACATTGTCGCATGGTGTACCCAACTCCGATACAGATTTGACAAGTAAGATGAAGCCTAGATCCGAGAATACCTCCCTGTGTCAATGAAGGAACATAAGATTTTGAAACACCACGAGACCGACTAGAGGAGGAAGAGGAGGCATATGGGGCTGATAATGATTGTGAATTAACCGATCATAGGAAGATTGCCAACTCGTTTCATTACACAAGAATCGTCCACCTTATACCCGACTAGATTTGTTGTCCACTTTGAGATCCTCAAAACGGTGGACTGGGTGAAGTGGCATGACCAATCAAAGCATGATGAATATTATATGAAGATGATGCATTCGAATTTCAAAGAAAACGTTCTTCTTGGACGAGGAGGCATGATTACAGAATATCAAAGGAGAGAATGTCGAGCCATTTGTGACCAAGGTGGGGTCATATTCAAACGAGAGCCCATTGAGGACCAGGTCCTTATTAGAGACGGAGTAATTGATTGCGGTGATAAAGTCCGCAATTGACTTCATATGCTGGAGATAATTAGACATTGACTGATCGGATTTCTTCACAACAATCTGAAATTAGACCAATTTCCTTAGCCGCACAATGTTCAGTAAAACATTGTGCTAGAGTCAACCAAATCTCTCGAGATGTCCGACGATCATGAACTTCACAGAAAATCTCGATTATGAGGGTCAAATTGATCAAACTACAAATGCATTGATCTGTCTTTGCCCAAGTAGAATAGGAGGTATTAACCACCATAGTGCCATTCTAATCATTAATAAGTTTCAACGGACATGGAAAAGAATTATCTACATAGCCCAGCAAATCGTTGTAGATTAAAATAGATTCAAACTGAGATTTCCATAAAAGATAAATGTTTGCATCGAGTTTAATGGAGAAAAGACTTGTGATATTTTGAAGAACAAAAAACAGCAAAGATGCTTTCATAGCCATAATTGAAGCAAAGTGGCGGTGAAGATCAAAGCAGTCGACAAGAGGGAAGAAGAGGTGAAATTGGGCGCAATATTATAAAGAGACGATGGGAAATTAGAATTAATAGAAAAAGAAGATGATGAGTAAAGAAATTGTAGAGATGAAGAAAAATTTAGAGATGTACTGGACATTATTAAGGTAGTAATTGGAGCAGAAGAAGTATTGATTTGGGGTAGAGATGTTAAAAAATTTGATGTGTTTTCTTGCTTTGATATAATGTTGATGTTTAGAGTTAGAGAGAAAATAACAACAAAGTATTTATGGTGGCTTAACCCCAATTAGGGTTTAATGACATGTATTTATAGAAGTGGTTAATTACAAAAAGGGTACCGATAAAAACATAATACAAAAATATCCTATAATACATATAAAATACACATAATAGGTTGCACATTTACCCATAAGAGGAACCACTTCATATATAGCTAGGAAGAAAAATATGTTCATGAACATTTAAGTCTACTCAACAAAAGCTTAATAATCCAAAAACGACTTCTAAATGAATTAATGAACGAAAAGATATGGAGCCGCTTCGACAAACGGCTTATTAAGCAAAGACAAAGCTACTACATGTCATTTTAGAATCACACATCATTCATGACCACTAAAGTTAAATGCAAATCCACGAGCTAGATGAAATTGGAATCAAATGAAGATGTTGAAATTTCTCTTTCAAAACTAGGGAAACAAACAGCCAACTGAAAGGGAAAAACTCTAGAGGTAGGTAGCTTTGAAAATGAACATGTATCCGTGAGTACTTTTGCCTCCCCCTCGAGGGTCCACATTGTCCTAATTCTCTGGCATGTGAGACTTTGATTGGCGAGAGAAAAGGTCTTGGACCATTGGATCAACACAATTTTCGTCATTGTGAACGACATAATCATGAATTTTCTTTGAATGATATAATGAGAAAAGGCAATTTGAAAATGACAAGCTCTTGCTTGTAAGCACAAGGGTCCCAAAATGGCATAAGAATAATTGAGATTCCATTCATCTGCATGCCCATTAGGATATATGTGTATATGAAGAAAATTATCCAAAAAATCCTAAACTTATTATACGGCAATCAATTTAGTCATAAACTTTTTAATTTTGCCAGTTAAATCTTAAACATTTTAATGATTTGTCAATATAGTCCTTCCAACTAATTTTTAATGAAAATAACTAATGTGGATGTGGCGGTTGTGCAATGTAGGAAGACTCTCATCCACGTTAGTGATTTCTAACTAAAATTACTTAAAGGCCTATATTAACAGATAGTCAAAAAATTTAGAAATAAGTTAGCAAAATTGAAAATTTTAGAATTGAATTAATTGTCATCGTTCAAGACTTTTTTAGCAGTTATCCTTATATATACACATTGTAAATTTTTTTAGGAGGCAAGCGCTCCATGATATTTATCTTTGAGAGAAAACTAGCGTCCACGTTAACTATCTTTGACCAAAATTGCTGGATAGACTGCATTCACAAATTGTTAAAAAATTTAGGATTAAATTAACAAAACTAAAGAGTTTAGGACTGAATTGGCAGTCATACAACAAATTTAAGACTTGATGGACAATTTCTTTTTGTATATATACACATCGTAATTTTTATAGAAGGTTCCACGATGTTTACCCTTGAGTGTTATTTTTAGAGGAAATTTGATGTCTATGTATTTGTAATCAATGCGTCAAAAATAAAACTGTTAACCTTTTTCATATCTAAACGTTCGTCCAAGTATCTATCCTAAGCAGGCAAGTAAACCATTCGTGGTCGAGAGCTCAAACTATTAAAAATGGGGTTCCTTTATATATAATAATAAAGACATTGTTCAATATTTCTAGACATTCTCTCTTCCATGTAATTTGAATTTTACATACAAACATCGGATGTGAGCGTCATCACATTTGATAGGTCACTAATCGAGTAGGAATGTTATGATGAGTAAGAAAAGAGCATGTTAGGAAGATCCCCTATGTTGTTTTAAATATGACATAATTATAGACTATTAATGTATGAATAGGTTGAGCCAAACTAGTTGATAGATGCATAAGCCATTATGCTGATGGTGTCCAAAATAGATGAATTAATATGAAGGTGATTGTCTCGATTAAGGGTGAATAAGTTATTGGGCACCAAGGTTTCTATAAGTTGAATGGACCTGATAGAAAGTGAAAAAGCCTAGAACTAGAAGTTCGGTAAAATTTAGATGAATCTGAGTTGAAGGTGAAGATGGATAAAATTAGAATTCCAGGGAAGCTTCAAAGGACCATGAAAAGGGGAAAGGCGGGATAAAACCATGATTTTTAATATGCTTAGAAAGACTGAAAGATTGAAGATCAAAAGTCAATTTCTAACAAATTGCGTGGATAGACTCGCTTGAACACTAGCAAAGAGTGGCTCCCTCTATCGGACGAGGTGGAAAACGTGTAACATGCTTTTTCTGCTTTAATAAGAAGCCTAGATATTGTAATGATGATATAAGGAATATTTTTTCATCATCGGATTCTAAAGTGTATAGTCAAAAGACGACTAGAAGCTGGACAGATTTTGAATAAAGGGTGAGCAAATCAAGAAGAACGGGATGTTCGTTAGGACTTAGAGGGACTATAATAAGGTGAACAGCTGAATGACGCCTACGGCAAAAAAAAAAAAAAACCAATGGATAGTCGTCCGTAAGTCAATTACCAACGATCACCTCGGAAAAACTCACTAGACTGCTGATGAAGGGAGCTCCCTGTATCAATTGTAAAGAAAATGCTTACCACTAGGAGAAGAGGAGGTAGTTGCATTCAAATTCGTGTCTAATAGCTAGTTGCAAGCTCTGGAATTCACAGTGGAGGACCAGTGTTGAGTCATAACAATTTTACTATATATGAACATGATAGATTTCGGATAAAAGCAGAATGATTGTTTTGGAAAATTGTCACCGTCAGAGCAGCAAAAAAACGTTCTGTTGCTACTAATAGTGAAACCAATGGATACATAAGGGGTTTGAATTTCAAAGGTCATTTGAGGTCATATGACTATAAATTCAATCCAAAGGAAGCAGTAGAGTTGGAAGGAAATGGACAAAATTGGTCTATTGTTTTGAGTGTTCATCTTTGTTCTGTTCTTGTTAGTAGAAGCTGTGTATTTCTAATTAAATTCCCCTTGAGGTTGCTTTTATCTTTAATGTATTATAAGAGAAGTGTACAGGTGTAAAAGTAATCTTGTGTATTGATAGTTGGATCCATCATCTCCAAGTTGAAACTGCACTTGCTACTTTTTACCTTCTCTTGAGATTACTAATGGATTCTAGCTTTTTATTGGTGGCTATTAGTTTGAGAAAGTGAATGTAGACTTGGCTAAAAACCGAACCATGATATATTTGCTTGCAATGTCTTCTAACATTTTACTATTAGCATCATTTGTTTGATAGAAACATTTGCATCTCACTATATCAATTTGTTTTTGCATCTATCAAAGTATAACTTGTTATATTCAGCAAAAAGTGGTTAAAGTTTTTAATCAACTTATTCAACCCCTATAGGTTATTTCGTGAGCCTCAAGAGATAATGCGTGTTGAGATTTGAATTTTACTCAAAAAGCTTAGAACCTTAAATTTTTATGGGGAAAAAAAGCCAATAAATGTTGAGATTGATAGGTCTTGTTCAACTCAAGAATTGGACCGAACTAGCCTACACCAACCGTTTGGTTCCCGGTTCCAATCGACCGTTTGATTGCTGGTTCCAAGGTCGGAATTATTGGTTCAACACGCGTACACTGGTTCAATTTGTCAAGTACCCCAATTGAATCAATTTGTAAGCCTTTTTAAGAATAAGTACTTTTGCACCCACGAAAATTGAACCTGGTTTTCAACATGAACAAACAACAATAAAATCGCTTGACCAATGGATGTTTTTATAATGAAGTTGTACAAGTTTTATGCTTTATTGATGGACCGCTTCCCAAGAACTGGAGGTCACAGCCAACCCATTTTAATACCGGGCACACTTGATAAATGTGCTTAGAATATTCGTTTACAAAGCTATATTCGGGAACCGATCCGTTTTAAAATCAACCATCCTTAAAAATGTGACTGGGAATATTCGCTTACGAAGCTATATCAAAGCGGCGGCCATGAATCCAAGTCAATTTTCTTTCCCCTCTGTGCAAGCAATGATTGTCGGGAGACCACGTGCAATTGCGTAGCACCCTCCTTGCATCTAACTTTATTAGGTTTTTGAGTCCCATTGTGTAATACCGAATTGGGCTATGAGATTTTGACACGTCAGAAAGCAAAAGGATAAAGAAGGGAAAGCAATGCAAGCTCTCAATTTATGGAAAATTACTTTTGAAGCAACGTAATTGAAAGATTCCCAAAAATTGTACATATCTAAAACCAAAATGACTCTTAAGTATAGAGTCTATTATCATAGCAAGGTGGGGTTCATATTTCTGGAAACAGAGAAAACTAAGATTGGCCACGATGATTACAATGTCTGTGTAATATCCTGGCCCCATGAGCGTACAAAAACATTTTCAGATATTTTTGAGAAAATTGATAGAAAAATCTATCTTATTTGGTACTTGGTTACAATCATAATTATAATTGTAGGTAAGCATGTACTTAATATCTATGCATGTTCCTTATCTCTAAAATGTACCAAAAATGGGTATGAAAGCAAGAAACGGGTAGTGAATTACCCTCGGAAGTCATGCAATACAAATGGAAGACCATAACATGTAAAAGGAATACAAATCCAAGAATAAATAATGGATTGGAGGGAACAATCTCTGTCTTTACGTAAAATAAGAATCTCGCGTGAACATTGATAAAGTCCCAAACGCGCTTTGCTCAGAAATAAATTCTCAGTTATTTGTAGATAGAAATTCACCAAATCATTTCACGTTATGTCTTTGTTGTTTCGAGGCAACTGAGCACAACATGACCACAATGTTCCAACAATCGGCAGATCAATACGTGAATGTAATGAAATACCATTTTCAATACACTGCTGCTTATGACAGAAAGTAAAGATGAATGGAGAGGGAGAACTTTTGTATAATAATGTGTTGTGAACAATTACAATGATCCACTTATAGTGTAAGAATAAGTAGGAAATAATATACAAAGAATCGTAATTTCCTATTAACTAAGGCAATTACAAATCTACTGAATCAATCAGAATCGGCGCCACAGTCAGAATCTTCATTGTATCTTCAACAGCTTAATCTTCCTATTGTGTATATAGTGCACAAATGCATGCAGATATTGTGAAGAATCTCAATGCAAAAGAATAGGTCATTCATTGGTCATAGTTTAACACCTGATGTTCATGCGGTCTTTGGTCCATTAATTATTAAGTGTAAAGGTGCATATGTGAGTTGTGTTTTTAAAGAAAAAAAAGTCACAAATCAGAAAATTGATGTGAAACCCATAATTCATTGGTTTAGGCTTTTAAATAAATGTAAGTCAAATTTGATATATTAATAAACTCGAACTTGAGCTCCCTCTTAGCGATTCCATGGGTAAAGGGAATGGACTTCTGCTGTGCACAACCAACTGGTTGGTTGGTAGAGGATTCCCAAAGGTACATAGATGTTTAGTGAATATCTCAAGAATGATCTAACTGACACAGTTTAGTACAGAGAAAGAAATCAATGATGAAGGTGAGTATTGGATATTGAAGTTGAAATATTTTGGTGCAAAAGGATATCTAAATTACGAGAGAGAGAGAGAGAGAGAGAGAGAGAGAGAGAGAGAGAGAGAGAGAGAGAGAGAGAGAGAGAGAGAGAGAGAGAGAGAGAGAGAGAGAGAGAGCATAGCTCACACATAAGGATGCATTATTAAGATGTACATGCGAGTTGTAATAGAAAAAACCACAAATCGGAAAATTAATGTATTGATAGATTGGCACTTGGACTCTCTCTTGACGATTTTTGTAAATGAAGGTATCAGATTTTTGCTGTTCGCTCCTAATATGGAGTCCTCCCAAAACACACTGATAATTTAAGACGAAAGAGGTTAATTTGGACCGATGATTGGAAAATGGAAGTGGTCACAGATTGGGACGGTGTGGGCCGGACACTGACCCTATGTGAATCTCACTGCCGTGACACCGGACAACGATTGGCCATCGTCGATGGAATTTTAGACATCCACCTTGGGTATTTAAAATCGAGGAGAGGCACAGCATCGCTTTCGGAAGTAACCTAACATAAAAATATTAAGGCGAGGAGATGGATAGCGTCATTTGGGTCAGTGCTCTTGGACGTCCCTACCCTCTAGAGAGAATGACGGATTGTTGACGCGCAACTAGAGTTGCGGTGGCAGACTTATTAAGATATGGTACTAAATATTCACGAACCTAAATCAAACATTTTATGATCATTTGGGCCATTACCCTAACAACATTCAACTAGGGCAAACGATATCGATTGAAAGGCCGAGCGAGTTGCCCACCGTCGACACCTCTCGCAGAGTGAGGGAGGGCACAGAAGTACAAATTTATGCACTTTTATTCTGGAATCGGTTGTGTATACGGAGTCAAGCTATTTTCCCTTTAAACAGTTTTCAATGCAAGTCCAAAAGGGCTGCCCAACATAGAACGTTATTTTTAATTATTTGAATACATAAGTTGTCTTGGAGCCCTACAGTCATTTTCATCTCAGGTTACTATATAATTCTCTGATAATAAAATTTATGGATAATGACATAAATGGTTCCTAAACTTTTAATGTGTTCAATGCAGTCCCCAAACTTTAATCAATAGACAATATAATCCCTAAACTTTTAATTTGTTTGATATGATTCATAAACTTTTGTACATGAAAATGTTCAATATTATGTTTCCATTAATTTAAGTTCAAGAACAATATTAAATATTTTCATCTTGTTCAGAGGATAAATCAAACATGTAGTAAAAGTTTATAAATTATATTGAACAAATTAAAAGTTCAAGGATTACCTTATACATTAAAATATAGTTCATGGATCATATTGAACAAATTAAAAATTTATGGATCACATTACATATTTAACCAAAGTTCAATGATCATTTATATTATTTTTTCAAAAATTTATTGCTCGATAAATAAAAAATACGTTGCCTTGGGCATCATGCGACCCTGCATGCCACGCTCTGGACAGACATCAAAAGTCAATTATCGTGACCTAATAGTATGGTTAAGTGTCAACTCTCTGCAGAGATAAGTCAAACTCTTATTTTTTCCACAATTTTTATTTTTTGAAGCCATCAAAGTTGGCCATTTAATTCTTTCGTGGTCAATGACCTCAATTTGCTCGTACGAGTTAACATAGCAATGAGCAGCGGAACTGCCCAAATCAAAAATCGCCTGGACCGAATCAAACCGGTCAATTCTGGGTGGTTCCCCAAAGAGGGTAGTTTGATTTCCTATTCCTATTCTTAGAACCGGTGATCATTCAGTCTGATTCCAATTCTAAGATGGGAACCGAATCGACTGAATTGGACCAGTTGATTATATATAGAATAAATATTTTAAAATTTCTTAAAAATAAACCCTAAATTGGAACTGTAATCGACGTGGACGTGGATGGAAATGGGATCCGCAAGTCCAGTCCTACGCATTCTGCACCACCAAAAATCAATAAATAAAGGAGAGAGAAAAGAACAAAGCTTGAAAAAACTGAAACGCAAGTTCAATCCCACTCGCTCTTCTTCTTTTTCCCGATCGTATCTCCATTCTAGAGTGTCCTGGAGCTTTTGTTTTTTTTTTTCGTCTGAGTTTGGCTGCTGCAACTCCTGCCTACTGCATATGAACTAATATTATTTTTGGCCTGAAATAGCAAACTTACCGGTTTCATTGGATCAAACCACACCGGACCAAATCAGTCGGTCCGGTTCCCAGTCCCAAAATGTGGAACCGGTCCTCCTAGTCCGGCCTCAGAATTGGATCAGATTGGGAACTAATCAGTCCTAATTTAACATGAACTTTTATTTCAATATAGTTGGAAAATTTATAGGCGGAGCTTATATTGGTAATTCACAGAAATTGAATAAAAATTTAATCAGGCCTTAGGAATTGGATGTATATGAGAATTATTAGATCGTCATGCCCTAAAATATACGGTCAGCACACATAAGCAGAAGAATTGCGTATAAAAGTAATGTTATCAAGTTTCGTCTCGTGTGTGTTGTGAGTTTGCTTGATATGGATAAAAACTTACAAGAGACACAAAAAGTATTGAAAACCATTATCCAAGAGAGTTAAGGATGTGAGAAAACTTCTTTCTTGTGACTGATTCTTACTGGGTTCGCGTTTGATCAGTGATCGGAAACACTTATTTGTGAGTGTGATTGAGAAAATTTATTACCATCTTTGTCGATCATAGTACAATCCTCTCGTCGATCTCTCCTCTTGGCATACGCACACCATCAAACCGCGTAATTCCAATGCATTTGTTAAAGGAAGCAAAGAATGCACATTGGAGTAAGCAGTCATGTTCAGGACAAAATGAATCACAGAAGTCTGATGATTGTTACATATAGACAGGAACATTGAAATCACTATGTAGGAAGGCACTCTTAACATATAATTGGCAAAATTTCCTATTCTAAACAGTAGCAATAGATAGGACAATGCAAATCGTGGCTTGTTTGACTATCAAGCTAAAAGTTTCTGCGAAGTCAACGCCCTCCTTTAGACGAAATCATATTGCAACAAGTCAAGCTTTCAATCAATCAAGTGAACCATCTACATAGAGATTTTCCTTGTACACTCATTTACATCCAATCACATTTATTGAGGGATGACAGTAAATAAGTTCCCATGTTTTGTTGATTGCTAGAGCATCCAAATCATTAAGCATAGCAGCGGTCCAGAGAGGGTGTTTTAAGGCTCAATGGATAGTGCATGGCTCAACTGGGATAGATGATATTGCTATATTCGTCATACCATGAACGCGTAACCATGGAATGCACTGAGGATATCGAAGTTTCATATCAAGACCGAACTAAAGATTCACTCTCCGCTAGTTGTGGCACATGACTAGATAGATCAGCAGATGAAGCCTTTAAGGCTGGTTCTATTTCTGCAAACAAATGTGCATGTTCGCTTCGAGAGTCAAGATCCATTGGTGAACAACCATTTTGACAAAATTTTGGACTAAGTCAATGATCACTAGAAACTTTTGTTTGTGAAGGACTTAAAAGTCAAATTCCATTACAACAGCTCCCTCTCAATCGTAGCAATAACCTGAGAAGAAAAGGCAAAAGTAAATAATGCTCATAAAAAACAACATGTCGAGATATATAAATATGACTAGCAAACTGATGAAAACAAGGATATCCTTTGTACCTTTCATTATACCACAAAAATACACACGATAAAGAGCATTTGTCAAATCTGTTCATCGTGTAATTTTGTATATATGGATAACAATGAGAGCTGAACATTCAAAGTAATATGTAATTAGGGTCCTTCTTGAACATGACTGAGTTTGGACTTCGCTTGCCTAGACCAATTGAAGGAAGTTGATTTATCAAATAATTCATTGTTGTAAATGTTTCCACCCAATAGTTGAGTGAAGGCAACGTGATTGCATTGATCTGAAGCTTATACATACCGAGGATTTTACAACTTAATCGACATGGAAATTAACAAGGTTTGGGTCTTGAATTTACCATGATTAATGGAAAATGCCGAGTAAACAAGATTTCGACAAGATGTTGAATTTACCACAAATAAGCACAAATAAGAAAAGATATATTTTTCAACAAGAAAAGATCAGTGTGCCCTTGTGTGGCTTTGATACCATAAAGAAAAAAACAAATAATCGAGTCAATGAAGCACTTTTCATTGATATTGTTTTCTTTGTAATCACACACGCGCGAAGAAGAAAATACTTTAACATGGTTTAGTCGACCAAGGAGAAGACTCTTGGAAGGCTTCATCCACGATGGGAAATCCCCAATCCTGCATCTCTCCTTGGGGGATTTCATTATCTTTAAATAAGGGTCCGTTAGTTTAGTAGAAAATAGGCCATTTCCGGAAAATATCTTCTCATAAGTCATTTTCCAGGAAAATGATAATATTTTCTGATGTTCGGCTAAAACCTAAAAATGTTTTGGAAAATATTTTCCGGTGTTCGGTAAGGAAAATATTTTCTAAGACTTCACCACTTAAGCATGCATCACTTACCGACCTATAAATCCATTAAATATGAACTTGCATTTAAATCCAAGCAAACTTACTTCATATCTTTGTTCCCTCATTGCCGTCAAACGCTCATCTACTCTAAAAATATTCGTATGGATTTTAAAAATAAGTAAAAGAGAAAATAAGCAAAACATGTACAGCCTTCATGAGAATCTTCAAGTTGAGTGGCCTGTTCTCTCCCTACATCTTTTGTGTTCTAATAAATAAAAGAAAAAAGAAGCAAAGCATATAGAGCCTTTTGCTTGAGCAATGTACAACTGCAAGGTAGAATAAACAAAGAAAAGGAAAAGCAAGAGTGCATAATGCAAGCTTGAGATCGACGAGCTCGAGATTCACCTAGCAACGGCCGATGACTAGCCAAGAAAAAAAGAAGATGAGAAACAAAGAAAAGAAAAAAGAAAAAGAAAAAGGAAATTAAAAATAATTTGAATTTAAAAAGAAAAAGAAAATTAAAAAATAATTCTAACAAAAAAAAAAAAAGAAAAAGAAATGGGAGGATGAAGTGAGGATTTGTAGAGGTGTGAAATAAAAGATCAAGTGAGAAAAATATTTCACTTTTCAAAAGTGGAAAACATTTTCCCTTAATTTAGAACACTATTTTCTTTCATGGAAAATATTTTATCCAAAAAATTCATTTTCCATTAAAATAACGTCGGAAAATTCAGAAAACATTTTTCTGAAAATTATTTTCCACGAAACGAATGGAGCCCAAGATAGAATATATCTTTGAATAACATGAATATCTACCAAAGGCAGATACAATTCTTATTTCCTGTTTATATGTATAAATCTCCTTCTAAATTTGGCCTCTGCTAACTAGCCACCCTTATCTTATCAATAGATATGTTGTATAGTAGAACTAGAGATAGCACTACCTCAATATGGTGGAAGTTAAAGGTCGAAGATAAAAATTTGATCTACATGAAAATTAAATAAAAAATCAAAAAAGATTTATAAATGATCAATTCGTAGATATTATGTTTGATATGTTATCTTTAAGCTAATTTATAGAAGATTTGGCACTGCAACCATTTGGACTTTTTGCTTTTAATTTATTACATCAATATTTATGGTTTATTTCTCGCCCAAATCATTCGGGTGTTGTTCGTGCTTCCACGTCAGTAATAGCACTCAGGTTTCTCTTGACTTAAATATTCGATCTGAGTGACTAAATGAGTATAAAATTCGATGACTAACATCATTAACTGAGTATAACCAGTCGTACCAATTCTTAGTGGATCCTCATGCTAATTATAAACAAATATCAATGTCTACCACTTGTTAATCCCCTTTTTCACAGGCATGTTTTTTTTTTTTTTTGGTCAGTTTTCACAGGCATGTTTAGTGTCAACAACTCGTGGAACTTTGGTGTGGTGGGAAAACAGAGGTGCAAATTGCAAATCAACATCAGCAAATATCAAGAGATCAGTTCAGCATCGAAACCTAACTTCGCCAACAGGCGTCTCTAGTCGTTCGCTATTTTATAATTCTTGTGCGATATTTATCAAACGAAAATTGAAGGTAGATTAGACACTGCACACACAGATATTTGTCAGTTTTATTTGCGCAGGACACATGATGACCATGCAACCAGAAAAACCATATGAATTATTCTTTTGAAAAAGAAAACAAGCCCTTAGGAAAAAGAAAAGGGTCTATCATTTGATCCACCTACCATGAGTTTCACATTTTTATTTTAGTCGTCCCCCCCGCCCCCCTTTTTCTTTCTTCATATATCAGTATACCTCACAATTCTAGGTTTTTCCAGGTGATGATTGCTGAATAATTTATAGTGGTCTTTCCTAGAAGCTCTCCAATGTGATTGGCTTTAAATTCATATAGCTGCTAATCAGGAAAAATGGCCACAAAAAAAAAAAAAAAAAAAAAAAAACGTCATTTTTTATACAATGACCACTTGTACATCTACATTTTTATGCAAGTACCATTTATAATCCTCTAAACAAAACCGCACATTGAAAATATCAAATCGTCTCTCGTTGCAAACTTATTTTAGCATCTTGCTTATGGTGATTTGTTTATAGTTGGTTTCAAGTGTTCTGGGTGGGTGTGAGAATTTAGGATTTGAGAATGGATTTTTTTTTTTTTTTTTGAAATGGCACTTTCGTGAATATCAGAATAAGAATAATTGATTGTGAAAGTGCAAAATAATCTATAAAGGTAAAACTCAGGTGTGTATTTGTTATTTTCAAAAGTAGAGATGTCTAATTGGTCATTGAATGAAAGGCAAAGTAAGTTTGTACATAACGCAATCAAATGTGTAGCTATAATGAATCTAATTTGAACTTAGATTAAAGTATTCAAGTCCATGTAGAGTAAAACATTAATTGACAATGAAAAGGAAAATAAGTTTTGATCAAGTAAGTACGAGATATGGGAAAATGAGGAAACAAATGTATTCTAAACAAGTTATTCAAGAAATACAATTCACATAATAACCATGTAAAAATAATAATTAAAATAAATAGGAAGATACCACCCAAAAAAAAAAAAAAAATACTCCTATATTATGCCCACTATAACACAAATATCTTGAACATTTTTTTTTGTCACTGAATACACTTGTAACGAATTTATCTCAAACTAATTTTAAGCACCAAAAATCCCCAACCGATAAATCTGTGACAAATTTATTTTTCATTAGTTTCTGTTAAATCTTAACGTTAAATTGCTGAGTTAGACGATACGTGGCAGTTGATAGAGTTTTACCTTTCATTTGTTGTAAGTATATTAAATTGTCGTTTTTAGTGAAATTAATCTAATTTAATATAAACTAACGTAGGATAAATTTATCACAAATGTACTAATTTTAAGTTTTTAATAATGAAAAAAAATAGTTTGAGATAAATTTATTACATATGTATCACTTTGAGATTTTTATAGTTAAAAAATTAGTTTAGAGTAAATTTGTCATAGGGTTTTTTGTGATTAAAAATTATTTTAAAGTATTTTGTCACAAATGTATTAATGTGGAATTTTTGTGGTATTAATTTTTTTTTTTATAAGTCTATGGCACTTTCAAGTTCATGCATCACCATGATCGCCTCTTTGACGGAATAACCTGGAACTCAGACTGCGAATGTAAGAATTCACGCGACCAAGGAAGAAATCTACAAGGGAAAGAAGAGTCCCATTAGAAAATCCTTGGAGCAAAAAGCAATAGCCTATCACATTATTATATCCCTTTCCCCTACCTAGATTCTACCTTTTCTCTAATCACGGGGAACCGCTCATGCCTGGGAGACACCTAATCACTAAACTTCACGGGGTAGACATAAATGAAAATCTAGATAAATGACCAAAATGTTTGCACTTGATTATATAAGAACTGAGCTTAAATGGCGTGATTAGTTAAGTCACGAATATGCTTGTTCCTCAAAGTACCCTAAGTTTATTGATGAAGGTTTTGCCGTGCTTATCATCAATGGAAAAAAAAAAATCATTTTTGTCGCTCGCATGCGATGCGGTGGATGACGCTGCATGTGTAATGATGAGAGAGGAGTCTAAAATAGGGATCCGGTAGTGGTGGGTTGTTCCACTAATATCCCTTGAGACTGGCTAATTATGATCGTACTCCTGGGTTATTAAAAAAAGAAGAGAAAATAATGAAAGATTTTTTGTCATTAGCATTTAAATAAGTGGTCAAGGAATGGAGGATTGAAGACGCGGTGCTAGTGAGAAAGTTGAGGATTAGGTTGTGATATCGACGGGGACTCGTGATTTCCAAGGAGGAAGGAGATCACGTGTTCAGAGCGAGCGATAAAGCAAGTGGCCACCACTCGTCCCCACTGAGTCTCAGTCAAATCATCTTTTTTCTAATCATATGTGGAGCAAACGTTAGTTGGTTTAACTTTTTTTTTTTTAATACTAGATAACTTCGTACGGCCAACAGCCAACGAGTAAACCTTGAAGTGACATTAGCAAACGACCCACCACTCCAACGTCACACTTAAAACACCAAGTACCTTCACTAGATTTTGAATCCTTTATCTTTGAGCAAGGATCAACGAACTCTTTATCCAAGATAAACCACCACGGCCATTAATTAGTTCAACTTTTTGATCCCCCATCATTGGTAAATTACCATTAGACACAATGTCGCTCTTCTCTATTGATTAGTTTCGCCGTAACCAAGGATTTATCAGGAAACAAGTGATCCTGGAATTTGGGTTTTCTTCATCATACCCACCACACTTGCGATTTGTGCGTGACCACGTTCGTTGGCAGGCCACTGAAAATAGGTTTGAGCCTCTTGGGTGCTTGCACTTACTCCTATCTTAATTAATGGAGGGAATTAAGGACAATTATATTAATTTCTCTTCGTGATGATTAATCATTGAGATCTTGGAATTTCCCGAAGGAGTTCCGGACAGAATTGGCCTGTTATATTTCGCAATATACCTTCGCCATTCTATTGTTCAGTTGAGGAGTTCACGAAATGGGTCGAATCCAAAGTTTGTCATAATTCGAGAAGGTAATTATGGAGCCACTTCAATACTTCAACACGCAGCATATTAAGCAAAGTCAAAGCTACTTCATGTCATTTTCAAAATCACACATGGTTCATAACCACCAATGTTAAATGGAAATCTAAGTGCTAAATGAAGTTGGAATTCGATGTTAAAATTGTTGAGGTTATCCCATATCGATTATGAAATGAGCTAGTAGTCAATTTATAAGTGTGAAGAAAAGTCTCACCATTTAAGTTAATTTTTGGGATGAAAGAGGTCCAAGACCACTCGACGTTATTATCAAAGCTCATGTCACCAATAAGTCTAGACCCAACAATCATATTAGAAATGCAAGTTTGGACCCAGCAATCACAGTGGAAATACAAGTTATGGCTCTTGTGATCAAGGGCCATAGGTATAAGAGGAAAATTGTTGGTGCCATCTCACATTGATAGGGGAATGAATGGCTCTTATGATTAAGGGCCAGATGTATAAGAGGGAAATTGTCGGTGCCATCTCACATTGATTTGGGAATGAATTAGTGGTCAGTTTACAAATGTAAAAGAAACTTTTAAAGTGAGAGATGCGCAAGAACACTCAACAAAAATTTATCTTCCAAAACTAGGGGAATAAACAGCTAACTGAAAAGGAAAACCCCTAGGAGTTTGGGTGGTCCCCGAATTGATTTCATGGGTCCAACATCTTTGAAAATGTGTTTGCCTCTAGTTTTGTCTTCCACTGGGGTCCACATCGTACTAATTGTCTTGCATGTGAGGCTTTGATTTGCGAGAGTAAAGGTCTTGGACCATTGGATCGACTGAACATTTGTCCTTGTGAAAGACAAGTTCGTGAATTTTCCTTTGATGCCCTAGACATAGAGAGAAAAGGCAATAGGGAAAAGAAAAGCTCTTGCTTGTAAGCACACGGACCACAAACTAGCATAAGAAACAACTGAGATTCCATTCATCCCACATGCCCATGATACATCTTAGATTTCTACAGA
Source organism: Eucalyptus grandis (assembly GCF_016545825.1). NCBI lineage: Eukaryota > Viridiplantae > Streptophyta > Magnoliopsida > Myrtales > Myrtaceae > Eucalyptus > Eucalyptus grandis. Next base: position 15,484,116 of record NC_052614.1, read on the forward strand.
ATGCATGCGCTCCATGATGCTTTCGTTCGAGAGAAAACCGGTGCCTAGTGTTATTTTTAGAGGGAGATTTGATGACTACGTTCTTGTGATTGCTGTTTCAAAAAGAGAATCGTTTGACCTTTTTTCATGTCTAAATGTTGGTCCAAAGTATATACCTTAAGTAAGTGGGAAAACCCTTCGTTGTCAACATCTGGAACCATCAAGAGACGGGTCAGTTATGATATGATAGTAAACACATCCTTCAATAGTTCCTCACCCATCTATTGCATGTAATTTGAATTATACACGAGAAACATCATATGCAAGTGTCATCACATTCAATATTAATAGGCCACTAACCCGGGAAGAGTGAGTGTTCAAACTTGAATTTATTTAAAAAGCTCCAATTTTTTTAAAATAAAGAAGCCAATAAATGTTAGGAGTGAGCAATTGTTCCGATTCAACATAGCCAAACTAGCCTCGTTCGGTCAATTCAAGGCTTGCCCTTGGGTGAAGTGGTTCGGTTCCCAGTTTAACAAAACCTATAATAGACCCAAGACCGGTTCAATTCCCGATTCCAATCCTTTCTTGTGTTCAAGTAGTCCCATTTCCGAGTTAAATCAATTCTAAACCGATTTTGAAGTATCAAAAATTGAACCATACTCTTCAAAATGAAGAAACAACAACAAAACCACTTGACCTCTTGATGAATTTTGTAGTGAACTAGTGCAGCTTTTTTATGTTTTGTTATTAAAATTTGCGTTTTTACCAAAACATAAAATTGACTAGCTGTGAGTAGAACCATGAACCCGAACTAGTTGATTCAGGAGACACAATTCCTAAGCCGACCAATTTGGTTCCCAGTTCCCAGATTCACAAGATTAGTTCTTAGTTATAAGTCAAGAATGGTCTCATTTTAGAATGATTGCCCATTATAAATGTATTTAAAGATTATTTGCTTCCAAGGCTCAAAACAAAGCGAGGGCCTCAAATCTATGTCAAGATTTTTATTACGTCCTCTAGAATGCCCAAGCAACGATGGTCCAGAGACCATGTGCAGTCGCCCATTGCCAAGGTCCACTTTTCCTTTAGAGTCGGGTCCCCAGCTATGTTAGGAGAATTGCTCTCTTGCACTAGGAAATATAGCCAGATCCCCAGTTGTGTGAAGAGGGAAAAGACTTAAGATAGTCAACTTCTTTCTTTCTAACCCACGCCTGCCCTTGGAGTGACAAGAAAAGGAGGCCATCGATGCTATGATAACCAACATCAAGGCCGGAATCCCAAGGTTGAGAATTGCCGAGCAGTTGCCCACTTCCACCTGGCGGTAAAACCTCGTCTTAAGACGAATATAAAACAAGTCTGCAAGAGTTTCGGAAAACAGTCTGTTCCCTTAACCCTTTTTTTTTCTTCTTTTTGTCAGTTTGGAAATGTCTTACGTGGAAAGCTCATAAGAAGATTTCGATGAAAAACAGCATCCCCACTTAGTCAAGAGTTTAGTGAAATTGCCTAGCAACCTCCTCACATCTAGCTTTTGGGTCTTTCAGCCCCATGTGCTATGCCGACTGAGGTGACCAGACTTTTCACATCAGAAAAGTGAAAACAAGGACAAAAGCATAGCAAACCTCTCAATGTCAAGCAAATTTACTTTTTTATGTGCAGGGGAGAGACCAAATCAAGATTCCCCCCCAACCGCTAGCACGAGACCGACAAAGGGGTTCCTTAACTTAGGTCCTATCTAATAACGCGCCAACATAATTATAGTGAACCAAAGACCACCACAATAATCGCGCATCTCTTAAAAACAAGAGGGCTCTAGTTATAGGGTTTATACTGTTCATTGGAAGGTAGTGCTCCACTAATTTCTTGGAATGAAGGCGGCCTTAAGATTAGCCACGATGGTCGCCATGTCTGCCTAGCGTTTCCCTCTTGTTGGATGCTGTCGGGTCCATCCATGTGCTGCAAAACCAGCGAGGGCAATAGAAATGAACTTGGGGGCAATCATTCCGGTGGTTGTAAATAGGCATTTGCTCAATTTTGGTGCGTGTTTTCTCGTGGCTCAAATGCCTCAAAAGATGGGTGTCAAAGCGAGAAACCTAGAAGCAACTTTACCCTCGAGAATCATGCATTGTATATGGAAGACCATACATAAGGAGGGAAGGAATGCAAGTCCAATGTAGATAGGGATCAGAACAATCAATCTCTATCCTTACATACATAAAATGATAGCAGCACGCTATCGTTGACAAGTACTGAGTGCGCCTGATCCAGAAATCGATCACCCCAACTACTTGTGGATGAGAGAATTCACGAGTTATATCGCGTTTTTGTCGTCATTGCGATTTTTGAAGTAACCGAGTTCAACAGGACCGCCATGGTCCAGGAATCAATAGACCGATACGTGAATGTAATCAAATACAATGTTTTTTTTTTTTTTTGTGCATACATTGCAGCTTAACCTTCCTATTCCTTATGTGGTGGACAAATGCATGCGGCTAAGAATAGGGACCATTGGCGATCTGAGATCATGTGAATAATCGCAATCCGGAAGCGTGGAGAATCCATGCATCCTAGAAAGATTAGATCACATCCTTTCCACACCCGAGAGTCATGGGGGTCTTGGGTCCACGAATTATTGAGTCCCCCCCGAGGAACACATTTGACAATTTGAGGTGAAAGAAACGATGGGCATGTCTATTGTCGTTGGCCTAGGGAGGTCAATCTGGACCGATGAGTGCTTGTGGATAGTGCGGACACAGTCACCAATCGGGCCGGCGTGGACCAGACATTGACCCCGTGCCAAAGTGACAACAACCAACCGTCGTGGGTGTTAATAGGCTGGCATCCAATTCAGGTTCGTCGATCGAAGCAACCAAAACAGAGTGGAAATTTGCGCGATTTTTCTCCAAACCATCCAAAAACTGAGTAGGTGCATCTCTGTGCATCGCTTTCGAATTAAACCCATTTTGGATATATACACTAGAGAGACGTTAAACGAAGGTTGTCACTTTACTATAGACAACATCGGCGGGCATTTCATATTTATTTAGTCAAATGTTGGACTGAAACGTGAGAAACCCATTAAATCAAAAGGCCCAAAAGAAACAGCAAGCCCAAATCTTTCCTGAAAACAAGATTTCCTCCCTCCCTCTCCCTCGACTCTGCCTAACCGATAAAAGGTATGAAATGATTATCACACGTCACGTCATCAGCAGAAACCAGGAGGGCTAACACGAGTGTGCCGTGTCTGCTGATGGTTGGAGGCGCGACTGAAGTGGAATGAAGGACAAGGCGCTTGCCTATTCCGCATGCTTACCGGTGGAGATTATTAAGATACATGTGATTAGAGAAATCCCACATCAAAAAATTGTTGTAATGTAGAACAATTATTGTATTTTAATTTACTCATAACTCATTCGCTTAAGTTTTTAAATGAAAGTGGGTCTAATGAGATATGTTTATGAGCTCGAATTTGGCTCTGTTTTGGTGATCTTTCCCAAAGAATGTATGAGACTTCTGTAGACAAATGATATCAAAACTTATGGTTGCAATTTCCGAGCAAGTGAGCATTGTGGCCTAACAACACAAAGCCCACGGGAAGTTGAAGCAGTGTCAAAGCCCATGGTTGCATTTTCCGAGCAAGTGAGCGTTGTGGCACAGCAACGCAAGCCCATGGGAAGTTGACCTAACTTGAGCTCACACATGAGAGGAAAATTGTTATGGTATATGTGTGAGTAAATTGTATTAAAGAAAGTCCACATAAAAGAATTGGTGTAGTATAAAGTAGTTAGCCTATAACTCATTAATTAAAACTTAACGATATAGTATAAAGTAGTTGGTTCATAACTTATTAACTTAAGTTTGGGGATCTCCTCGAGAAAAGGTATCGGATTGGATTTCTGCTGCACACTCCCAATAAGGATCAAGATATCAATAACTAAATTGATTTTCATGTATCCTTCTCTAAAAGTACTTCAAAGAGAGCCCAGGCGAAATCACAAGAGCTATCATTTCTCAGCTTGTTTAATCTCCTAAACTGGGCCCAATAGCTGCCCGGTCCACTACATACCATTTGTAAAGCTTGGCCCATCTATGGCCCAATAATGGGCTTGGCCCATCTAACAAAACCTTTCTTTTGCTCTTCTTTTGCATGTTTGAAGAACAGCCCAAGGCCCAAAAGTGAAGTAGGGGAGGGAAAAGCTTTACTGAGGATAATCCTCTATCGAAGTAAATAAGAACATCACCCATAGTTATATTTACTCAAATATCCATAACCGGTCAATCAAAGCCGATCAGAGAATTGATTAGAGAAAGATTCCTTCACCAGAAATGGAGGGGAGAGCCGATTACTTCCACAAGCGAAACACTTGCTAGCTACACGGTCGTCTTATTCTAACTCTTTTAACTTTGCCGCTTTTTTTATGCTAAAAAAATGAATTATATCCATAAATAAACTGAACAAGCACGCAATGTACTTGGAACGTACCCATCAAATTGAGTCCCCAATATCATTTCCTTCCCTCAGTATCCCGTGGGGCCCACTCGAACGCATTTGAGTATGTTTTAATTTTTAAGAAATTCTTCGCAAAATTACCTCAAAAACGTTGGCAAATACCCATTTTTATTATTATTATTATTATTTTGGTCGTGAAAATATTGCCGTAGGAGGCAAGAAAATGCGAATGTACCAAAAGGCATATTCCTCCAAAAGGAAAGCTCGCTGAAAGTATTCCCGACGCGTCGAGAGATGGAGTACAAAATAGGAGTCGTCCACGTGGGCCGCCGGCGGTTTACACTCCGGCACGTGACACGGCCCTCATTCGCAGGAAATCCTCACGTGCGTGTCGTATGCGCTCCGTCTACGTCGCAAATTCATCGACGAATCCCTCCACAAAAGGGACAAAGCGGCCGCCTAGGGCACTTTGAAAAATTCCGTTTGTTTGTTTTCGAAAAATTATTGTCCGATTTTTGATATTTTGACGATAAAAAAAAATTATCGATTTATGGAAAACGCTTTTTATAGATCGAATATAACGAGTTTTGATTGGGAAAAGCAATTTTTCCTTTTATAAGAAAAAAAATCACTTTTCCACCAAACAAATAAAAACCAATCTAAAAATGATTTCCATTTCGATGAAATAAGCATTGCCCTTAATATGAATTTGAATGAATAGATTGGACCAAAAGAAAACATTTAATTAGCTACTCCTATAATTATTGAATTGCCATTCCTTCCGATATTTCAAAGTGTACAAATGCCCTCGAGTCATCAATCAGTCATGAGTTTTAGTGTCTCTTATCAACATTTGCAGGAAAATTGTAATTTCGAAAAGTTAATTATTTTTGAGCCACTTAAAATTCCTCATTTTTACATTTCTTTTCATGAAATTGAGTGCCTGCAACTTTCGACGCCATTAAGTTATCTCAATGGGCACATCTCATTACCTAAAAAAAAGAATTATAATAACCACATGTGATATCAAGTGAAATTTTCTAATCCTTTTGACTTTGCTTATTATTATTATTATTATAAGTTGATTACGTGGTTAGCTCTACTTCCATGTACTTAAAAGGGAAAAAGCCACGAAAACCCCGAACTTTGCCCAAAGTGACACATTTACCCCAAACTTTTTTGTGACGTGAAAACCCCAAACTTTGCCAACCTTGACATTTTACCCCAAACTTTTTTTTTTTGTGACACGAAAAATCCTAAACTTTCATTATGTGACACATTTACCCCAAAATTAGAGGGCATTTTGGTCTTTTCACTTTTTTAAATTTTTTAAATTTTTTTCCTTCTCTCTTCCCTCCGCCATGGCCCCGCCGAAGGAAGCCCGGCGTCCGGCGAGGGCTGCCCTTGCCGGCGTCGGGCGAGGGTCACCCTCGCTCGCCTCGGCTTGGCGGCCCTCGCCGGCGTCGGGAGAGGGCGGCCCTCGCCGGCGTCGGGAGGGCGGCCCTCGCTGCGTCGGGCGAGGGTGCCCTCGCCGGATCTCGGCAAGGGCTGTCCTCGCCCGACGCCGGCGAGGCCGCCCGCCTCGCTGCGTCGGCGAGGACGGCCCTTGCGCGATCCGGCGAGGGCCGTCCGCGCCCGTCCTCGCCCGACGCCGCGAGGGCCGCCCGCGCTGCGTCGGGCGAGGACGCCCCCGGCTCGTCGCGCGGCGAGGGCCGTCTCGCCCGACGCCGGCGAGGTCGCGGACGCCGGCTTCCCTCCTCCGGCCATGGTGGAGCCGGAGGGAAGAAGAAGAAAAAAGAAAAAAAAAAGGAAAAAGGAAAAACAGAATAAAAAGACAAAAATGCCCTTGATGGGGTAAATGTGTCACTGCTGTTGGCAAAGTTTGGGGTTTTTCACGTCACAAAAAAGTTTGGGAACACAAAGTTTGGGGTAAATGTGTCACTTTGAAAGTTCGGGGTTTTCGTGGCTTTTTCCCTACTTAAAATATCATATGCCTACTTCACGGCAAGAATAGGGTTGATTTACGGGTACCGTATCGCGGTCACCGTCGAGGAAAATCGTGGGAAATCATCATACTCGTTCTCCATAAAATCAAACCAAGATGAAGGAACCCTAAGTTAAGCTGGAAAAACGAACGAAATTGAGCAGAAATTACTTCGTCTCACGCACATTTAATTAATAATAATAATAATTCACTTCGGGCCACTCACCTTAAACGTCCTCGACGGGTGGTCGAGAACTTGTTAGTCGCATCATCACTAGATTAATCATTCGTTGGGGCAAGAAATTTTTTTAAAAAAATTAATGAAACGTGTCATGTAATTACCACTGCATGTCAATGAATCTCGTCAATTTAAAACACATTGGTTTTTAAATATATTCGATTGAGATTTGGCGCAAAAATCTATGTCTTTGTGCTCCATGTATCTTAATTTTTTAAATTCAACGAATCACACAAGAAAATCGTGTTATTGTAAGATAGCTGATTTAATAAAATATTCTTGGGAAGATTTCAAATATGAGCTAACAATGCCATTATTTTTTTAAATAAGAGTTTAAATTGAATATTATTTCAAAAAAAGCATAAAAATGGCTTCTTTTTCTCAAATAAAAGATTAAAATATATTTTATTTCAAATAAAGGTCTAAAATGATCATATTTAGTCTCAAAGAGGAGTTTGACCTCCCAACCAAGGGCATTTTCTTTTTTACTTTTATTTTTTTTTTTTTCTATTTTTTCTTTCCATAAAAATCAAAAAAGTAAAAAGGCTAAAACTTAAATAAATAAATACATGAGGGAGGGCTGGCTAATATTTTTCTTTTTTTTTTTTGGAAAAAAAAGAGTTGTCTTTTTATTTATAATCTAACTTAACTAAAATTTAGGTCAAATTTATCTTCGGGTGAAATCGTCTTTAATCAATCGGAATATCTTGCCGACTAACGAATCAATAAGGTTAGATTATTATTTAAAATAGCCATAACTACTTCATATCATTATTTAAATAAATAAATAAATAAAACCTATTCGAGTCCTTATTTTAAAAAAAAAATGGCGTGTCAGACTTTTATTTGAAAATTTTCCTATTTTCTCTAGTACCATGCATTTCCTTTGCTCTAGTATTTTTCAATTTCGCATCGAATTCAAATTACGGAAGAAATTGGAGGGAGGTGGAGGGGGAGGGGAGGGGAAGGAGGGATGGTCATTCAAAAGCGGTCAACGCGGCGACCGGCACTAGCCGGTGCAGAGAGCATTAAAAAAAAAAAAGCGAATGATCCCCGCCTCGTAACGCGCTACTCCCCGTCACCTCCATGTGTCCGGTCTTATCCCCTTCTCCCACCTCTATAAAACGCTAGAAAAGCCTCCCCGAAAAAAAGAAAGAAGGAGAAGAAAACCCAGTCCAGTTTATACCGTTAAAAAAGCACAGCTTCCTCTCTCCATCTCCATCTTTACCTTCACTCTCCCTCGATTTCTCCGCCGCCGTAATGGCCACCGGCCTCCTTCCCTCCGGAACCCTCGCCGTCAAGGCCGCCGCCTCCTCCTCCGGCGAGCGCAACCCGGGCCCCGCCGGCCGGCGAACAGCCTCCTCCTCCAACAACGGCTGGTTGGCCCCGATCTTCGGCTTCTCCGCCGACCCGGGCTACATTGACTCCGCCGCCGGCAAGGTCGCCTACCCCCAGAAGGCCGACCCGGAGGGAAGCTCGAGCCTGTCCGCGGCGGGGAGGCCCCGCCCCGACCCGATCCGGTTCACGGCGGAGAAGGCGCGGCTCCTCAGGCTCATGACCTCCGACGCGGCCTCCCGCCACGACGCCATGTACCACTCCGCGATCGCCTCCCGCCTCGCTTCCGACTTCGGGAACCCGACCGATCTGTAATCCCGCCGGACCGGACCGTGTCAACATCCGTACGATTGTCGCTGGATAATAACATCTTTGGGACACGCCCTTTTAATTTTTTTTTTTTTTGTAAAATTCTCGAATTGTTTTTTAGGGTTAGTGGCCTGGTGTTTGTTCTGAGCCATATATTCCGAATTATGGGGGATGTGGTGATGTAAGGACAGCGAAGATTACTTGAAATGGGTGGATTAATCTTTGTAATCACCGATTATTTTAGTTGATGTAATGTACAGATTTAATGTATACTATAGTTTAAATATCAGACCACTCTTGGCGTTCTCTTTATTGGCATAATATGATTATTCGTAAATTTGCTCATGCATCATTCTATTTTTTTTAGTCTACTAGTGACAACGACGTGATGTGGCCATAAATGATGAAGGGTTGTATCGATCTCGGGTTTATGTTTATTGGCATTATGTAATTATTCACTATTGATTTAGGCATGCATTGTTCTATTTTTAATCCGTCGGTGACAATGACGTGACGCGCCCATAGATGATGAAGGGTTGTATCAATCTTAGGTTTATGTGTTACTTAAAGAGATGATAAGAAAGGTAGGTTGTCTATGAGCTGAATATGATAATTATCGAACTTGAGTTTGATCAATTATTTTGATGTTTAGTGGAGTGTGTCACCCTATTGGTGTCATTTTTTGTTTGGTCTCGTGATTAGATCTCAATTTTGAATTAATTTATAAAACCATCTGTGATCATGTCATGATGTTGATGTGTACTGAATTATGGGAGCCAAGTTAACCAATGCCGGGCACTTGTCGAGAGAAAAATTATATAAGAATTCAAGTTAACCAATGCCGGCCGCTTGCCCTCTGTCGCGTGCTTTCCAATCGAGATTATTAACATACATATGTAAATGAGTTATATTAGAGAAATCCCATATCGAAAAATTATTATGATGTAGAATGATTAATGCATCTTAACTTATTCATAACTCATTTGCCTAAGTTTTTGAGTGAATATGGGTCCAATGAGATAAATTTATGGGCTAAAAACTTTGCTCCCTCTTAGCGATCTTCTCAAAAGAATGTATCACACTTCTGTCGACAAAAAATATTAGAGCCTATGATTGCAATTTTTAAGTAGGTTAGTGTTGTGGCATAGTAACACGAGCTTGACAAATGGTATCAAAACCTATGACCCCAATTTATGGGCAAGTGAGCATTGTGGCCAAGCAATGCATGCCTGCGGGAAGTTGATGCCGTATCAAAGCCCATGGTTGCAATTTTCTGAGCAAGTGAATGTCAGCAACGCAGGCCCACGGGAAGTTGACCTAACTTGAGCTCAGAGGAAAATTGTTATTTGTGATGATGTATATGTGAGTGAATTGTGTTAAAAAAATCCCACATAAAAGAATTTGTGTAGATGTAGTGCGAAGTACAGTTGACTCATAACTCATTAGCTTAAGCTTGGCAATCTCCTCGAGAAAAGATATTGGATCGATTTCTACTGCACACTCCCAATATGGATCAAGATATTGATATCTAAATTGATTTTCATGTATCCTTCTCTGAAAGTACTTCAAAGAGAGCCAAGGCAAAATCACAAAAGCTATCATTTCTCAGCTTGTTTAATCTCTTAAACTGGGCCCAATAGCTGCCCGGTCCACTACATACCATTTGTGAAGCTTGGCCCATCTATGGCCCAAGAATGGGCTTGGGCCATCTAACAAAACCTCTCTTTTGTTCTTCTTTTGCATGTTTGAAGAACAACCCAAGGCCCAAAAGTAAAGTAGGGGAGGGAAAAGCTTTACTGAGAATAATCCTCTATCGAAGTAAATAAGAGCATCACCCATATTTATATTTACTTAAATACCCATAACCGGTCAATCAAAGCCGATCGGAGAATTGATTAGAGAAAGATTCCTTCACTAGAAATGGAGGGAGAGCTGACTACCACCTCAAGTGAAACACTTGCTAATTACGTTAATGATCGTCTTATTTTAACCTTTTAACTTTGCCACTTATTTTACGCTAAAAATTGAACAAGCACACAATGTACTTGCAATGCACGCATCAAATTGAGTCCCCAATATCGTTTCCTTCCCTCGGGATCCCGTGGGGCCCACTTTCCACTAACACATTCGAGCATGTTTTGATTTTTAAGAAATTCTTTGCGAAATAACCTCGTGAGACGTTGGCAAATTCCCATTTTTATTGTTATTATTATTTTTTTGGTCGTGAAAATATTGCCGTAGGAGGCAAGAAAATGCGGATGTACCAAAAGGCATATTCCTCCAAAAGGGAAAGCTCGCTGAAAGTATTCCCGACGCGTCGAGAGCTGATTAGAGTACAAAATAGGAGTCCTCTACGTGGCCACGGCCCTCCTTCGCAGGAAATCCTCACGTGCGTGTCGTATGCGCTCCGTCTACGTCGCAAATTCATCGACGAATCCCTCCACAAAAGGGACAAAGCGGCCGCCTAGGGCACTTTGAAAAATTCCGTTTGTTTGTTTTCGAAAAATTATTGTCCGATTTTTGATATTTTGACGATAAAAAATTATCGATTAATGGAAAACGCTTTTTATAGATCGAATATAACGAGTTTTGATTGGAAAAAGCAATTTCTCCTTCTATAAGAAAAAAAGTCACTTTTCCACCAAACAAATAAAAACCAATCTAAAAATGATTTCTATTTCGATGAAATAAGCATATGCCCTTAATATGACTTCGAATTAATAGATTGGACCAAAAGAAAACATTTAATTAGCTACTCCTATAATTATTGAATTGCCATTCCTTCCAATATTTCAAAGTGTACAAATGCCCAGTCAGTCAATCAGTCACGAGTTTTAGTGTCCCTTATCGACATCAGCAAGAAGATCGTAATTTCGAAAAGCTAGTTATTTTTGGGCCACTTAAAATTCTTTATTTTTACATTTTTTTTCATGAAATTGAGTGCCTACAACTTTCGACGCCATTGAGTTATCTTAATGGGCACGTCTTGTTACACCTAAAGAAAAAGAATTATAATAACCACTTGCGATATCAAGTGAAATTTTCTAATCCTTTTGACTTTGCTTATTATTATTATAAGTTGATTACGTGGTTAGCTCTACTTCCATGTACTTAAAATATTATATGCCCGCTCCACGGCAAGATTAGGGTTGATTTACGGGTACCGTATCGCCGTCCCCGTCGAGGAAAATCGTGGGAAATCATCATACTCGTTCTCAATAAAATCAAACCAAGATGAAGGAACCCTAAGTTAAGCTGGAAAAACGAACGAAATTGAGCAGAAATTACTTCGTCTCACGCACATTTAAATAATAATAATAATAATTCACTTCGGGCCGCTCACCTTAAACGTCCTCGACGGGTGGTCAAGAACTTGTTAGTCGCATCATCACTAGATTAATCATTCATTGGGGCAAGAAAAATTATAAAAAAAAATAATGAAACGTGTCATGTAATTACCACTGCATGTCAATGAATCTCGTCAATTTAAAACACATTGGTTTTTAATATATTCGATTGAGATTTGGCGCAAAAATCTATGTCTTTGTACTCAATGTATCTTAATTTTTTAAATTCAATGAATCACACAAGAAAATCTTGTTATTGTAAGATAGCTGATTTAATAATATTTTCTTGGGAAGATTTCAAATATGAGCTGAAAATGCCATTATTTTTTTCAAATAGGGGTTTAAATTAGCTATTATTTCAAATAAGAGCATGAAAATTGTTTCTTTTTCTCAAATAAAGGCTTAAAATGAATATTATTTCAAATAAAAGTCTAAAGTTGTCATATTAGTCTCAATGAGGAGTTTGACCTCCCAACTAGGGGCATTTTCTTTTTTAATTTTCTTTTTTTCCTTTTTTCTATTTTTTCTTTCCATAAAAACTCAAAAAGGTAAAAAGGCTAAAACTTAAATAAAGAAATACGTGGGTGGGAGGGCTGGCTAATATTTTTTTTTTTTTTTTCTGAAAAAAATTGTCTTTTTTTTAAATTTTTAATCTAATTTAACTAAAATTTAGGTTAAATTTATCTTCGGATGAAATTGTTCTTAATCGATCGAATATCTTGCCGACTAGCGAACTAATAAGGTTAGGCCATTGTTTAAAATAGCCATAACCATTTCATATCGTTATTTAAAATAAAGTCACATTCGAGCCTTTATTTTTTTTTTTTTTTAAATGATGGCAAGTCAGACTTTTATTTGAAAATTTTCCTATTTTCTCTAGTACCATGCATTTCCTTTGGTCTAGTATTTTTCAATTTCGCATCGAATTCGAAATGCCAAGGAAATGGGAGGGAGGTGGAGGGGAGGGGAGCGGGGACGGTCATTCAAAAGCGGTCAACGCGGCGACCGGCACTAGCCGGTGCAGAGAGAGCATAAAAAGCGAATGATACCCCGCCTCGTAACGCGCTACTCCCCGTCACCTCCACGTGTCCGGTCTTATCCCCTTCTCCCACCTCTATAAAACGCTAGAAAAGCCTCCCCAGAACGAGAAAGAAAGAGAAGAAAACCCAGTCAAGTTTATACCGTTGAAAAAGCACAGCTTCCTCTCTCCATCTCCATCTTTACCTTCACTCTCTCTCGATTTCTCCGCCGCCGTAATGGCCACCAGCCTCTTTCCCTCCGGAACCCTCGCCGTCAAGGCAGCCGCCTCCTCCTCCCGCGAGCGCAACCCGGGCCCCGCCGGCCGGCCAACCGCCTCCTCCTCCTCCTCCTCCAACAACAGCAGCTGGTTGGCCCCGATCTTCGGCTTCTCCGCCGACCCGGGCTACATTGACTCCGCCGGCGGCGGCAAGGTCGCCTACCCCAGGAAGGCCGGCTTGGAGGAGTCGGGCTCGAGCCTGTCCGCGGCGGGGAGGCCCCGCCCCGACCCGATCCGGTTCACGGCGGAGAAGGCGCGGCTCCTCAGGCTCATGACCTCCGACGCGGCCTCCCTCCACGACGCCATGTACCACTCCGCGATCGCCTCCCGCCTCGCTTCCGACTTCGGGAACCCGACCGATCTGTAATCCTGCCGGACCGGACCGTGTCAACATCAGTACGATTGTCGCTGGATAATAACATCTTTGGGACACGCCCTTTTAATTTTTTTTTTCTTTTGTAAAATTCTCGAATTGTTTATTTAGGTTAGTGGCCTGGTGTTTGTTCTGAGCCATATATTCCGAATTATGGGGGGGATGTGGTGATGTAAGGACAGCGAAGATTACGTGAAATGGGTGGATTAATCTTTGTAATCACCAATTACTTTAGTTGATGTAATGTACAGATTTAATGTATACTATAGTTTAAATATTTGATCACACTTGGCGTTGTCTTTATTGGCATAATGTGATTATTCATAAATTTGGTCACGCGTCATTATATTTTTAGTCTACCAACGACAACGACATGATGTGGCCATAGATGATGAAGGGTTGTATCGATCTCGGGTTTATGTTTATTGGCATTATGTAATTATTCACTATTGATTTAGGCATGCATTGTTCTATTTTTAATCCATCGGCGACAATGATGTGACGCGCCCATATATGATCAAGGGTTATATCAATCTCAAGTTTATGTGTTATTTAAAGAGATGATAAGAAAGGTAAGTTGTATATGAGCTGAATATAATAATTATCGAACTTGAGTTTGATCAACTATTTTGATGTTTAGTGGAATGTGTCACCCTATTGGTGTCATTTTTTGTTTGGTCTCGTGATTAGATCTCACTTTTGAATTAATTTATAAAACCATTTGTGATCATGTCATGATGTTGATGTGTACCAAATTATGGGAGCCAAGTTAACCAATGCTGGGCACTTGTTGAGAGAAAAATTATAAAGGAACTCTAATGTTGACATCTATATGTTCTAAGAAAAAATCAAAATTTGCAAGATGTTGATGGAGCATAAAAAGGAAAAGAAGTACAAATCTATTCAAACACGCCACTTCGACTTCTAAAGTACTAATTACACACGTCATATGAAAAGTTAGTATACTAAGCAGTGCGTAAACGGAGAGTTAAATGTCCAGTTGGTAGATTGTTTGCGAATTTCGGTCCCTTATCAAGATTCGAAGGGATATTGTAATTTTGAAAAGCTAGTTAGTTTTGGGCTGCTTAGAATTCTTACTTTTTCCCCATTTTTTTTCATGAAATTGAGTGCCTATAACTTTCAATGCCATTGAGTTATTTTAATGGTCACGTCTCATTACACCTAAATTAAAAGAATTATCATCACCAAATTCGATTTCAAGTGAAATTTTATAATCTTTTGGACATTGGTTATTATTATTATTATTATTATTATTATTATTATTATTATTATCTCTACTTCCATGTACCTAAAATTGTATATGTCCGCTTCATAGTAAGATTTGGGTTAACTTCCGGGTACCGTATTGTGGCATCCCAAAATTCAAAGCCAAGCCATAAGGTGTGTTAAAGTCTTTAATTAGGTGATAGAATTTCCATGGCTTATATTTTAGCCATTAGTCTTTTAATTGGATGATTTGTGCTTATGGTTGTGAAAATTCAAATTTGATAGATTAATAATTTATGCTTGGCCATGTGCTTTATAAATTAAATTTCAATAAACAAAATGTCCCAAGACTTTGGCCAAGATGAGAATTGAAGTTTAAAAATATTTATAGAAGAAATTCAAAAAAAAGAAGAAGGGAAAAAGGGTTAATTTTCAAATGGGCCTTAAGCCCATTTGGCCTAAGCTTTAATGGGCCAAGATGAGGGCCCAAGAGGGGAAGTCGACCGGCCCAATGGAGGCCCAAGGGAGGAGTAGTCACCGGCCATAGAGGCCCAAGCCCAAGAAGCCCAAATTCAATTCAAAATTCAATGTGACAAGTGGCAAGGGAAGGCCATGCATTGGTTGGTTTTAGGCAATCTCATGATTGCTAATCATGAGAAATTGGGGAAATAAGAAGGAAGAGAGAGAGTGGCCGGCCATTTTTGCTCGCCCAAAGGAGAGGAAGAGAGAGAGAGGTGTGCGAGAGAGAGGAGCGGCCGAGAGAGGAGGAGGAGGGACCGCCGTCCGTCCGCCGTTCGTCCCGCCGTGTACGCCGCCGTTCACCGTCGACCGTCCATCCTAGAGGCAAGTGGAAGTCCTCTAGCTTCTCTTGCTTGTTGATATGTGTTTGCATGTTGAGTTTAGGTGTTTAATGAGCAAAACCGAGGCATGGATGATGCATGTTGGAAGATGCGGCTGTTTGTGTTCGGACCGTGTGAGTCAGTGACTTGTTTGAGATTTCATGTGTGTTTAGAGTCCGATTTTGGCTTCGATTTCTTCATGAGAGTTGTAGCTGACATCTTGAACTACAACATACTTAAATTTCGTGGAAAATTATGGAGATTTGAGGGGTTAAAGTCTTGTTCTACGGAGACCTCAGATCTGGAGAGTTTTTACTGATCTCTTGTTGGATTCGTGGTTGCATGTTGGTTTTTGTTGAGAATCTCACTTCGGTTTCTTCATGAAAATTGTAGGAGACATCTTAAAATACAACATACTCAAATTTGAAGTGAAATGAACAAGTATAGCCTAGTGAATCGACTAGATCTTGAAGAAAATGATTCTGGTGGTGTATTTTGAGATACCCGAGACTTCAAGGACCTAAATGATGACTCTACTCTGGTTATTTGACTTGGATCTCTTCATGAAACTTGTATAGGATACCTTGATGTATAACATATCTAAATTTCAGAGGAAACGAAAGAGAATAGCTAGGTGAAATCTCAATATTTCGGAGATGTGTTTACTGGACGATGCGGTAATAGATCCAGAAGCTTCGTGAGGTTGTATAAAATAATATAAAAATAATCTGGCTTGAAGTTCTTCATGAAAGTTGTGCAAAAATGTCTTGGCTATCACTCTGAAAAATTTCATAATTTTTTGAGGACATATGGATATTTTAATCGAATTTACTCAGAAACTGTGTATTCTGGTCATTATCCGAATATTATGTGCTATTTTGTGGAAATTGTGAAATTCAATTTGGCCATGAATTTTGCATGAAATTGTCATCCTATTGGTTTTTTAATGATTGCTTGAATTTTATGATTTTGGGAAATTATAGATATTGAATTTAATATTTATTTATGATAATAAAAATAAATAAAAAAAATAATAAAATAATAGTAATAAAATAAAATGGATTATTTTATTGGCCATAAATTCCATTGAATTTATTAATAAATAATTATGCATTGTTGCATGTATGATAAGACATTGGTGTATGTATGACCATGAATTGTGATGCATGTGAATCATATGCCATGTTAAAATGAGATCAAAATAATGATAAGTGAGTAAGTGGTGGTGGTGGAGGATGAGGCCGGAATGTACGGAGATGCATTGCCGGATTCCACAGGGAGATTCGGGATGCCGAATGTGGGGGCCGGAAGCCTTGTCGGAGGTCTTTGCCCGAAAAGGAATGCCTCGCGATGCTAGGATTGAGATGCGGGATGCCCGGCCGGGGGTGTAAATGCCGGAAGCCCTATCGGAGGTTTCGCCGAATGGAATGCCTCGTGATGCTAGTTGAGATGCGAGATGCCCGGTGTGGGGGCCGGATGCCCGGTGGCCATGGGATGGCTGGAATGCTGGGAACCCTATCGGAGGTCTTTGCCCGAGGGGATGATAAAATTGATAAATTGAAAAATGAGTGATGTGGTGATCAAGATTGAAATCCAAAAGTGGAAATTAAATCATGACATGATATGCATGATGTTATATGCATGATGATATGCATGATGATGATGATGATAATGATGATATGTGATGTGAAATAGGGATGATCACCTATGATATGATATGCATGATGATATGCATGATGATGATGATGATGATGATATGTGATGTGAAATAATGACGATCACCCATGATATTATATGCATGATGATGATGATGATGATGATATGTGAAATAGGGATGATCACCTATGATATGATATGCATGATGATATGCATGGTAATGATAATGATGATGATATATGATATGGCTCGAAGACATGTATGATGAAATGATGCTATGATGATGATGTCATGTATGATGTAATGATGCCATGACATGTATGTTACAATGAGGATACACATGAATGTGTTATGAATTGATATAATGATGCATGATAGTATGCACATGGCTTGCGTGGTAAGTAATGCACCAATGCATGTATGATTGCATGATGCGTTGAGTTGTTATTGGATTTCCCTATCTCTTGAGTGGTTGTACTCACCCCTTTGGGAATAACATTTGAGTTAGCAGTATGCCGTTCCCGTCACGCGGAGGGTGTTTACGGTCTACCATCCGATGTAGAGGTCGAGTGTCTTTGAGATAGACTGTCCCTTCCCACTGACTTTTATTCGAAAGTACGTTGTCTAGTGATGTACGACATAGGCTTGAAGTGGGGCCTTGTCATTCGAGTTCATTTACGTACACGTTCGTCGGGATGGAGCGATGCGAGGATGTTGCGCCGCCACCGCCTGATGCACCGGGTTGGGTGTGAGACCGCGCGCGATGAGTAGGAGCCGGATCTTTTATGTAGATAGCCGACACTTTTGATGGGGGTTTATGCTCGTATGATGTTGAGGGTCGAGGGTTTCTTTTTTGAGGTTTTAGGGGACGTGGCTGAGTCCTAGCTTTTCCTTTTGTTGTACCGACCAAAAAGAAGTCCCATCTTAAAATATATGTAAATAAAGTGTCGCGGCTTGTTTATAAAATTATGGTGATTAGTGGTGTGTATGTGTATCATGGTTGGTAGTGGGAGAGACGATGATATTTTAATTTGCTTCCGCTAATGAGTTACGCTTGTGACACCCCGAACCCTTCGCAGGTCGTCACCAGCGCCGATGTTACACCTTATTACCTTTCTTTCTTTCGAAGAAGATGCGTCCTAATTCATAGACACATTTTTTTTTTCTTTTAAAACAAAACGGTCCCAGCGCAACTCATTAGCGGAAGCAAATTAAAATATCATCGTCTCTCCCCTACCAACCATGATACACATACACACCACTAATCACCATAATTTTATAAACAAGCCACGACACTTTATTTACATATATTTCAAGATGGGACTTCTTTTGGGTCGGTACAACAAAAAGGAAAAGCAAGGACTCAGCCACGTCCAGCCTAAAACCTCAAAAAGAAACCCTCGACCCTCAACATCATACGAGCATAAACCCCCCATCAAAAGTGTCGGCTATCTACATCAAAAAGATCCGGCTTCTACTTATCGCGCGCGGGTCTCACACCCAACCCGGTGCATCGGTAGCGGTGGCGGCGGCAACATCCTCGCATCGCTCCATCCCGACGAACGTGTACGTAAATGAACTCCCGAATGACAGGCCCAAACCAAGCCTATGTCGTACATCACTAGACAACGTACTCGAATAAAAGTCGGTCCGGGAACAGGGACAGTCTATCTCAAAGACACTCGACCTCTACATCGGATGGTAGACCGTAAAACACCCCTCCGCGTGACGGGAGGAAGCGGCATACTGCTAATCTAAAATGTTATTCCCCAAAGGGGTGAGTACAACCACTCAGTAGATAGGGAAATCCAATAACAACTCAATGCATCATGCAATCATACATGCATTGCAGGCATTACTTACCTCGAAGCCATGTGCATACTATCATGCATCATTATATCAATTCATAACACATTCATGTGTATCCTCATTGTAACATACATGTCATGGCATCATTACATCATACATGACATCATCATCATAGCATCATTTCATCATACATGTCTTCGAGCCATATCATATATCATCATCATTATCATTACCATGCATATCATCATGCATATCATATCATAGGTGATCATCCCTATTTCACATATCATCATCATCATCATCATCATGCATATAATATCATGGGTGATCGTCATTATTTCACATCACATATCATCATCATCATCATCATCATCATCATGCATATCATCATGCATATCATATCATAGGTGATCATCCCTATTTCACATCACATATCATCATTATCATCATCATCATCATGCATATCATCATGCATATAACATCATGCATATCATGTCATGATTTAATTTCCACTTTTGGATTTCAATCTTGATCACCACATCACTCATTTTTCAATTTATCAATTTTATCATCCCCTGGGCAAAGACCTCCGATAGGGTTCCCAAAGATTCGACCATCCCATGGCCACCGGCATCCGCCCCCACAGTCCGTGGCATCTCGCATCTCAACTAGCATCACGAGGCATTCCATTCGGGCGAAACCTCCGATGTGGCTTCCGGCATTTACACTCCCCGACGGGCATCCCGCACCCCAATCCTGGCATCGCGAGGCATTCCTTTCGGGCAAAGACCTCCGACAAGGCTTCCGGCCCCCCACATTTCGGGCATCCTGAATCTTCCAGGGAATCCGGCAATACATCTCTGTACATTCCGGCCTCATCCTCCACCACCACCACTTACTCACTTATCATTATTTTGATCTCATTTTAACATGGCATATGATTCACACATGCATCACGATTCATGGTCATACATACACCAATGTCTTATCATACATGCAACAATGCATAATTATTTATTAATAAATTCAATGGAATTTATGGCCAATAAAATAATCCATTTTATTTTATTACTATTATTTTATTATTATTTTTATTTATTTTTATTATCATAAATAAATATTAAATTAAATATCTATAATTTCCCAAAATCATAAAATTCAAGCAATCATTAAACAAACCAATAGGATGAAAATTTCATGCAAAATTCATGGCCAAATTGAATTTCACACGATTTCACAATTTCCACAAAATAGCACATAATATTCGGATAATGACCAGAATACACAGTTTCTGAGTAAATTCGATTAAAATATCCATATGGCCTCCAAAAACTATGAAAGTTTTCAGAGTGATAGCCAAGACATTTTCTCACAACTTTCATGCAGAACTCCAAGCCAGATTATTTTTAGATTATTTTATACAACCTCACGAAGCTTCTGGATCTATTACCGCATCGTCCAGTAAACACATCTCCGAAATATTGAGATTTCACCTAGCTATTCTCTTTCGTTTCCTCTGAAATTTAGATATGTTATACATCAAGGTATCCTATACAAGTTTCATGAAGAGATCCAAGTCAAATAACCAGAGTATAGTCATCATTTAGGTCCTTGAAGTCTCGGGTATCTCAAAATACACCACGAGAATCATTTTCTTCAAGATCTAGTCGATTCACTAGGCTATACTTGTTCATTTCACTTCAAATTTTATTATGTTGTATTTTAAGATGTCTCCTACAATTTTCATGAAGAAACCGAAGTGAGATTCTCAACAAAAACCAACATGCAACCACGAATCCAACAAGAGATCAGTAAAAACTCTCCAGATCTGAGGTCTCCGTATAACAAGACTTGAACCCCTCAAATCTCCATAATTTTCCACGAAATTTAAGTATGTTGTAGTTCAAGATGTCATATACAACTCTCATGAAGAAATCGAAGCCAAAATCGGACTCTAAACACACATTCTAGCTCAAACAAGTCACTAACTCACACGGTCCGAACACAAACAGCCACATCTTCCAACATGCATCATCCATGCCTCGGTTTTGCTCATTAAACACCTAAAACTCAACATGCAAACCACATATCAACAAGCAAGAGAAGCTAGAGGACTTCCACTTGCCTCTAGGATGGACGGTCGACGGTGAACGGCTGCGTACACGGCGGACGAACGGCGGACGGATGGCGGTTTCCCTCCTCCTCTCTCTCGGCCGCTCCTCCTCTCTCTCGCACACCTCTCTCTCTCTTCCTCTCCTTTGGGCGAGCAAAATGGCCGGCCACTCTCTCTCTCTTCCCTTCTTATTTCCCCAATTTCTCATGATTAGCAATCATGAGATTGCCTAAAAACCAACCAATGCATGGCCTTCCCTTTGCCACTTGTCACATTGAATTTTGAATTGAATTTGGGCTTCTTGGGCTTGGGCCTCTATGGCCGGCGACTACTCCTCCCTTGGGCCTCCATTGGGCCGGTCGACTTCCCCTCTTGGGCCCCTCATCTTGGCCCATTAAAGGCTTAGGCCAAATGGGCTTAAGGCCCATTCAAAAATTAACCCCTTTTTCCCTTCTTTTTTTTTATCGCCATCGCCATCGAGGAAAATCATGGGAAATCATCACACTCATTCTCCAAAAGAATCAAATCAAAATGAAGAAACCCCAAGTTAAGCTGGAAAATTGAACGAAATTGAGAAGAAATTACTTCGTATTTCGCACATTTAACAAAATAATTAACTACAGCCATTCCCCTCAAACGTCCTCGACGGGTTGTCAACAATTTCTTAGTCGCATTGCCACTAGATTAATCATTTATCAGCACAAAAGATAATAATAATGAACGCGTGATGTAATTAGTCATCTGGAGACGCTCTATATAGATGAATCCAAGATCGACATCAGTTTAAAATGAATCAGCATTTCAACACGTTTGACTGAGACTAACAATATATGTAAAGAATGTTAGAACTCAAAAAAAAATTGGTGCATCATATGTGCTGCACTCACTATATCTTAGCATTTCGAATTCAGTAAATCGCACGAGAAAATCCCTTTATTGTAACTTAGCTAGTCTAATATTTTTATCTGGTAGCTTACATGTCCTTTTGTGTAGTATTTTTCAATCGAATTGGAGAAATTTGATTTTGAATTAGGGTATCAATTTCGGGTTTTACTCACTGTTTGTTATAGGTGTGTCAATTTGTAATTTTTCATGAGGATGATCTAATTTAACGGAAATTAACAGAGAGCATACAAATGTAAAGTTTCTAGGTTTTTTGTGGTTACAAAATTAGTTTAACATAAATTTGTCATAAGCGCATAAATTAGAGGTTTATTATAACGTTAATTAGAGATGAACGGTTCCAAATTCTGCTTGAAATTTGGAATCTATCCATAAGAATAGATTCTTTAATTTTTAGAATCTAGAATTTACCATTTACCCTACATACTCAAAAACCCAGAACCTACCTTATTACAAGCTTGAGGGTCGATTTCAAAATCTACCTATATTCCATCTATTGTCTTGATTGAACAATTGTAATAAATCTTCATAGCTAATGACTACTATTTGCAAAAATTCATAATCATAACTCATATTTAGATACACGAAAAATATGAAATATTAACAAAATAAATGTTTCCGTCATGAATATTGTCAGAAATAGAAACTCAGACTAGTGGATTCATAATACACACTTATCATTGGACGACACCGCCTCCCTCCACAACGCCATGTACCACTCCGCAATCACCTCCCCCTAGCTTCAGACTTTGGGAATTGGACCAATCTATAATCCGGCTGGACCGGACCATGACAACATTCGTACGATTGTCGCTGTGTGACATCTTTAGGACACACTCTATTATTTTTTTTTTTAGGTTTTTTTTTTTTTTTTTTTGGTCATAAACGAGTTTTATATATATAATAAACTGGACTCAGGCAGGAGAGCCCAAACTGGGAGTGTCGTTATAAAGCAAAGCCCAAAGGGCCTGAGAGGAGAAGATAGCCAGGAGCCTTATTCACTCCAAATTCAAACACAGCAGCCTTCACCTCTTCCATGGTTTTTTTTACCACTAAATAATTGTTCATTTCATCACCAACTCTTCTGGGACATAAATTCAATACAGGTTCAAAGTTTCTAGGCCCCATCAATGTATATAGGTCCCAAAAAAGGAGATTGTTTTTTTTTCAGGTTAGTGGCCAGGTTTTTGTTCCGAGTCATATTCCAAACTATGGGTGGGATGTGGTGATGTAAGGACAGCGAAGGTTACATGAAATGGGCGGATTAATCTTTGTAATCACCTATTATTTTAGTTGATCACTGATGTAACGTACATATTTAATGTTTAGTATAGTTTAAATACTCAACCACTCTTGGCATTCTCTTTATTGGCATTGTGTAATTCTTCATTTTTAATCTGTCTGCGACAACGACGTGACACGGCCACATATGGCGAAGGGTTGTATTGATCTCGGGTTTATGTAATTTTTAAAGAGATGATAAGAAAGGTAGATCATATATAAGCTAAATTAGATAATTATCAAATTTGAGTTTATCAATGATTTTGATGTTTAGTGGAGTGAATCACCTATTGGGGTCCTTGTTTGTTTGGTCTCGTGATTGGATCTCACTTTCAAGTTAATTTATAAAATCATCTCTGATTGTATCGTGATGTTGATAAGTGATGAAATATGGGAGCCATGCTAACCAATGCCAGGAACTTTTTGAGAAAAAAAATAATATGAGAATTCCTGTACTGATATCGGTCTATCATGAAATTTTCAAGTATTTCGTGATGAGAAAACTAAAGTTCGCAATATTTTGATTGGGCAAAGAATGGAAATAGTAAAAGCCTATTCAAATACGCCATTTCATTTTTCAAAGTACGAATTACACACGTCATAGGAAAAGTCTATATACCGACACTATACCATTTTCTAGTTTAATTGTTTTGCAAGTGCTTGAATGGCGATCTTGAACAGATCCTTCATGTTAAACCAGGTTATATAAGATGCACTGCAAAATTTGAATTCTATCTTGTAGTAATACGGTCCGTGTATAGTGCTGATGAAGGATTGCACCCGATGTTCTTATCCTCCATCAATTTGTTCGACCCTTTTTCATTCGAAGCAAGCTTTGGGGCCTTGGGTAAACATGGACATGAAGTGAACATGGGTGGCCTGGTTTTCCACTTGTAGTGCGACTTGTCGAAAGAGACGTGCAATTTGTCGGAAGAGGACGATTGAATTTACGTTTTGAGCTCTATTTTTAATCATTAAGAAGCGGAGATACATGCAATGAACCTATCTTTATCAGATTCGTCAGCTGAACAGAGTTCGTGGGGAGTTCAATTTGCCCGGGGACCCGAGAATATTGCAGATGTCTCTGTCCACAGGGAAGCATTCTGAGCTGCAAGTGCTTCCCACTGCTCGACTCTTGCATGGCTCCCATGTCATGAAATTCTTACCCTCATCACAAGTTACATTACATTCGCCATTACGAATGTTAGTAGACGTCCGAGACGCCCGGATCTTCGCAAACACTGTTTAACAGGTGCAGAGACATCGGCATCGATGCCTCGTGCAAATAAGTTCTTTTCCTCAAAAGGTGCTGAAGAAAAGTAACTAGACGGTGGATTCATTTGCACGTTCTTTACCGTGTATGATGAATAAGATTTCCATGATATATGCGGGCAAGATGAGTAAGAAGACGTGATTCACAAAAGCCAAGGAAAATGAACAGAGGCAAGTGAGCAAAGCCTCCTGCTCACAAGCTTGCCTTTCAATTCCATGACCCAAAAACACAGCGCAGGCACGTAGGCAGATGAGTAACGAGCGAGCCAGCAGAGACTATCTCATTCGCAAAACTAAACTATTTGCCTCAACCAAGAAATCAAATCTTCAATTATATAGAGATAGATCTCCTATTTATTCCACCATGGCACCCCGCACAAAGGTTGTCTAAACGGTCAAGCCAGTGAAGGGAGGCTAGAGACCTAACCGAGCATGACACAACTTACGATTAAACCTGATGAAGAGCTGGTCTCAATATCAAGTGTCTATATCCTGATTGGATTTAAGCAAAAGGCAATTGCAGGATTGGGCCCCATTCCCAACACCCCCTACCACAACCAAAAAGTGGGACTACAATACGGTCCTGCAAAACCTTCCACCGCTACCGACATTAAAGACGTGTGCGAACTCGATTTTACTGTCTTCGAGCTCCTCACATCACTTGCTTCCAGTGTCATATATGTCCGTGCTGCACATATTTATTCACCGAAACATTTTTCCATGGACCAAAAACAAGTTTAGATTGAGGGAAAGCGCATGAGAAGATAATCACTTTCTCTAAACTACTAAATAAATGAAAATTAATCTGAAAATGACCACTTTTCGATGAAATAAACATGCCCTGAATATAACTTTGAATGAATAGATTGGGCAAAGAGAAAATATTTATATAGCTACTACTATAATCACCGAATCACTGTTCCTTCTGGTATTTCAAAGAACACAAATGCCCAGTCAATCGACTATTCGCGAATTTCATTGTCCCTCATCGAGGTTCGAAGGAAGATTGTTTGAAAAGTTAGTGCTAGACCGCTTAAGGCATGTTTGATAACTTGCTCAATAATAACTAATTTTATTCTTTTGTTTCTAGAAGTAGATTTGAAACATAAATCCTTTTAATAAATTTTTTGTTCCCATTCCGAAAAACGAAAATCTGTTCTTTTGTTCCCAAGAATAGATTTAGAACAGAATCAAAAAGTAAAAAAAAAAAAAAATTACTTCTTTGTTCTTGAAAATAATTGTAGAATCAAATCCAAACCTATTTTCTTTTTTCTCTTTTCTTTTCTTCTTTTCTCCTTCTCTCTTCTTCTCCCTTCTTCTTCCCCCAACCAAAGTGGCCAATTGCCGCCGCCGCCATTGGCCATGGTCGATGATCAGGCGGGCGAGGTCTGACAAGCTCATCGGAGCCTCGCCATTAGCCTCGACCTCGCCCAGGCAACATAAGGTCGGTGTCGCCTTGGCCTGGTGAGGCCCAACCTCGCGGTAGCTAGCGAGGACGAGGCTTGTAGTGGCTAAGTGAGCCTTCAACGAGCTCATCATACCTCACCCAATCTATCGCCGAACTGACCACAAAGAAGGAGGAAGAAGAAGAGAAAGGAAAAAGAAAAATAAGAAAAATATAATAAAAGTATTTACAAAATTAAAAACAAAAAAACAAAAAAATTTAGAGTCTTACCAAATGCATTTTTATTTCGGAAATAAAAATTTTGGACGATTACCAAAAACTTGAAAATTGTTGCCAAGAACAGAATAATTTCTTAGCATAAATTGTTTCCGAAAAAAGTCATCATGGAACGCACACTTAGAAATCTTTCTTTTTCCCTTCTTTTTTCATGAAATTAAGTGCGTGCCACCTTAGACGCCACTTAGTTATATTGGTAGGTCAATGTGATTTTCACGTCCCGTTACACTTGAACAAAAAAAAATTATTCGAGTGAAATTTTCTACATCTCAGGCTTTGTTATTATTATTAGCTGATTATGTAGTTGGCTCTACTTCCATGTACCTAAAATTGTATATGTCCGCTTCATAGCAAGATTCAGGTTTAATTTCCGGGTACCATCTCGCCATCGCCATCGCCATCGAGGAAAATCATAGGA
This sequence comes from Eucalyptus grandis, assembly GCF_016545825.1. NCBI lineage: Eukaryota > Viridiplantae > Streptophyta > Magnoliopsida > Myrtales > Myrtaceae > Eucalyptus > Eucalyptus grandis. The sequence goes on from NC_052614.1 coordinate 15,510,627, forward strand.
AATCATCATACTCGTTCTCCAAAAGAATCAAATCAAAATGAAGGAACCCTAAGTTGAGCTGGAAAAATTAAGGAAATTAAGCAGAAATTACTTCGTCTCGGGCACGTTTAAAAGGATGATTAACCACGACCATTCCCCCTAAACGTCCTCGACGGGTTGTCAACAATTTAGTCAACAATTTCTTAGTTACATCTTCACTAGTTTAATCATTTATCAGCGCCAAAAATGATAATAATGAACATGTCATGTAATTGGGTCATCTGTAAACGCTTTATGTAGACGAATTAGAGATCGCCATTAGTTTGAAATAAATTAGCATTTCAACACAATCAACCGAGACTAATGATATATGTAAAGAATGTTATAACTCAATTTTTTTTTTTTGGTGCATCATATGTGTTTTTTTTTTTTTTGACAGAAATCAACTAATATATTGATCATTACACCCGCAGCTATAGCATCCGTATACACTAAATCCAGCAAGATGTACGGGCCGGGGGGGAGAAGTTCCGTTGAGGGCCGGGTTAGCTAATTGGGCTTTTGCAACCCAACAACGACTAGGTTAGATGAGCGTCGACAGTGACGTAGACAGAGGTGAGAGAAGGTGGATAGCCAAAAGAAAAGCTCGTCTATCACAGGTCGCAGCTCCCATGGCGGCGATCTTGTGCCATGCGTCATATGTGTTGTGTTCACTATATTTTAACATTTCAAATTCAATTAATCACACGAATAAAGTAATGTAGCTAATCTAATATTATTCTCTAGTAGCTTACATTTACTTTTGTGTAGTATCTTTCAATTCAAATAGGAGAAATTTGATATTAAATCGGTATACCAGTTTAGGGTTTTACCCACCGTTTGTTACAAATGTATCAATTTGTGGTTTTTCGTGATAATAATCCAATTTAACAATAACTGATGAAGGGTATACAAATATACAAGTTTGGTGTTTTTTGTGGTAAAAAAAATAATTTGGTATAAATTTGTTATAAGTGCATCAATTTGAGATTTTTGCGGCATTAACTAAGGGTGAGCAATTCTAGGTTCCGCTTGAAATTTAAAATCTATCTATCAAAATAGGTTCCGTGATTTTTGGAACTTATAATCTACCATACATATCCAAAAACTTGAAACCTACCCTATCATAGATTCTAGGGTCAGTTTTAGAATCTACTCATATTCTATTTGTAGTCTTAATTGAAAGATTACAATGAATCATCTTCACTAATAATCACTATTTGCTAAAATCCATAAATTATAACTCATATTTAGATATATGAAAAATATGAAATATTAATAAATTAAAAGTCTCGGTCATGGAGATAGTCGGAAATAGAAGCTTATACTAGTGGATTCATATTACACACTCATTATTAAATGCCATAAAATGCCATAGGGCTTGCGCAAAGGCATAACAGAAAAAACCCAGACTTGTTTTAGGACAGGTTTCCGATTTTGGATCTTGAAAACTATTCTACATATTCTAGAAGAAACCTAGGATTGACCCCAATTCTAGCCCACAATTCTAGCCCACAACTATTATCACTTCTAGTATTGGCCCCATTTTTTTTTTTAAAAAAATATTTAAAAGAAAATGATAAAAGGGAGAGGTGGATCATTAAAAAGCAGTTAATACGATGACTGGACTAGCCAATGCAACGAGCAGAAAAAATGAATAATCCCCCTCATAACGCGTAGGAGTGTTCAATCAAACCGATTTTACCCAAGAAAAGGATTGCACTGCCCAAAAAAAGGTCTGCAAACTAGTTCCCGAATAGGTTCCAAATTTTTCAAACTTGTTATAATTGGGCTGAGAACAAGTTTTGAGTGAATGCCCAACAAGAGAATTGGCTTCGAATCGATTTTGTAAACTAAAAGTCAAAATCTTAATTTCTTTTCTCCTAAATTCTAACAGCAACACTCTTTCATCATTTGTCTCTTCTCAGAATTTCTCGCTAGTTTTTTCTCTTCCCCTAATTCTTTATAAATGAATAGAGAATGGATTTTATTTTTTTTATTGTTCATCTTTTACATTGAATCATTTCAATATTCATGGCCTCATATAATTTTTTTTATAAAAAATAATAAATAAATAAAACGAGTTCACAACTAAACCTTGAAACCAGGCCGAAAAAACAATGTAGGCTCCAGGACCAATTACTGACAAACGGAATAGGTTTCAAGATCTAAAAAGTAATAATCAATTTAAACATGGTAGATTCCATATTCTAGCTCTAGTACCTAGTCCTTCTAGAACCCATCACCCCTAATGGTGTGCTTTAGAACCTACTCGTTCTAGAACCCATCACCCCTAACAGTGTGCACTCCCCGTCACCTCCACGTGTCCAGTCTTATCCCCTTGTCCTCTCCTCCCCTCTATAAAAAGCCAAAAAGCCACCCCCGAAGGAGGAGAAAGAGTAGAAAACCAGTCAGGTTTATACGGTTGCAAGGACCACATCCGCTCTCCATCTCCATCTCACGTCACTCTCACTCTCTCTTTCTCTCGATTTCTCCGCCGCCGTAATGGCCACCGGCCTCCTTCCCTCCGGAGCCCTCGCCGTCAAGGCCGCGGCCTCCTCCTCCTCCAACAACAAGTGGCTGGCCCGGATCTTCGGCTTCTCCTCCGACCCGGGCTACATTGACTCCGCCGGCGGCAGCAGCGGCAAGGTCGCCTACCCCAGGAAGGCCGACTTGGAAGGCTCGGGCTCGAGCCTGTCCGCGGCGGGGAGGCCCCGCCCCGACCCGATCCGGTTCACGGAGGAGAAGGCGCGGCTCCTCAGGCTCATGACCTCCGACGCGGCCTCCCGCCACGACGCCATGTATCACTCCGCGATCGCCTCCCGCCTCGCTTCGGACTTCGGGAACCCGACCGATCTGTAATCCGGCCGGACCGGACCGGACCATGTTAACATCAGTACGATTGTCGCTGTATAACATCTTTAGGACACACTTTTAATTTTTTTTTTCCTTGGTCAGATGTCGTTCCGAGTCGTAATATTCCGAATCATGGGTGGGATGTGGTGATGTAAGGACAGCTAAGGTTACGTGAAATGGGTGGATTAATCTTTGTGATCACCTATCATTTTAGTTGATATTTGATGTAATGTACATATTTAATAATGTTTAATATAGTTTAAATATTTGACCACTCTTGGCATTCTCTTGATTGGCATCAAGTTATTATTAATCAGTAACTTAAGCATGAGTCATTCTATTTTTAATCCATCAGCGACAACGACGTGATGTGCCCATAAATGACGAAGGGTTTTATCAATCCTGGTTAGGAAAGGTAGGTCGTATATAAGCTGAATACGATCATTATCGAACTTAAGTCGATCAATGATTTTGATGTTTAGTGGAGTGAGTCACCTGTTGTGGTCATTATTCGTTTGGTATCGTGATTGGATCTCACTTTCAAGTTGATTTATGAAATTATATGTGATTATATCATGAAGTTGATATGTGGTGAAATATGGGAGCCATGTTAACTAATGTCGGGCACCTATTAAAAAAAATATATCATATGAGAACTTTCCTGATATCTGTCTATTGGTAAGGAGAAAACACCAAATGAGAAAAAAGCCAAAGTTCGCAAAATTTTAATTGAGCAAGAATGAAAATAGTAAAAGCCTATTCAAACACGTCTTTCGATTTCCAAAATAATAATTACACATCATAAGAAATGTCAGTCAGTGTAGCGAGCACCATTGGCATATTTAAAAACAGCGAAGGTTACGTGAATTGGGTGGATTAATCTTTGTAATTACCAATCATTTTAGTTGATATTTGATGTAATGTACATATTTAATATTTAATATAGTTTAAATATTTGACCACTCTTGGCATTCTCTTTATTGGCATCAAGTGATTATTAATTAGTAACTTGGGCATGCGTCCTTCTATTTTTAATCCATCAGAGACAACGACATGATGTGTCCATAAATGGTGAAGGGTTTTTTCAATCTTGGATAAGAAAGGTAGGTCGTATATAAGCTGAATACGATGATTATCAAATTTAAGTCAATGAATGATTTTGATGTTTAGTGGAGTGAGTCACCTGTTGCGGTCATTGTTTGTTTGGTATCGTGATTGAATCTCACTTTCAAGTTGATTTATGAAACCATATGTGATTATGTCATGAAGTTGATATGTGGTGAAATATGGGAGCCATGTTAACCAATGTCGGGCACTTATTAAAAAAAATATCATATGAGAACTCTCGTACTGATATCTCTCTATTCGTAACGAGAAAAAGCCAAAGTCCGCAAAATTTTAATTGGGCAAAGAATGGAAATAGTAAAAGCCTATTCAAACACGCCTTTCGATTTCCAAAATAATAATTACACATCATAAGAAAGATCAGTGTAGCGAGCACCATTGTATTTTCTAACTTGATTGTTTAACAAGTGTTCGAATGGCAAATCTTGAACAAATCCTTCATGTTAACACCGCTTATATAAGATGCACTGCAAACATTGAATTCGATCTTGTAGTAATACGTTCCATGTATGGTGCTGATGAAGGATTGCACTCCATGACCTCGTGAAGTCGACATGGGATGTCTGGTTTTCCATCTGTTGTGCAACTTGTGGAAAGATACATGCAATTTGTCGGAAGAGGAGTATCGAATTTGTCTTATGAACTCTGTTCTGTATCGTTGATAAGTGGAGATGCACGCAATGAACCTATCTCTGTCAGATTCGTAAGCTGAACAGAGTTCATGGCGAATTCAATTTGCCCGGGGACCTGAGCAAATTGCAAACGTCTCTTTCTACAAGAACCATTCTGAGCTGCAAGTGCTTTCGACTGCTCGACTCTTGCATGGCTCCCAGGCCTTGAAATTCTCACTCTTATTACAAGTTACATTCGCCATTATGAAGGTTAGCACATATATGAAATGCCCAGATCTTTGCAAACACCGTTTAACAGGGGCAGAGACATCAGCATCAATGCCTCGTGCAAATAAGTTCTTTTCCTCAAAAGGTTCAAACTGAGAAGAAAAGAATCTGGACAGTGAATTCATTAACAGGTCATAGCATGAACCATGTACGAGAGTCCCATAATATGAGCAAGCAAGATGAGTAAGAACAGGCGATTCACAAAAGGTAAGGAAAATGAACACAGGCAAGGGGGCAATGCCTCCTGCTCAATGGTTTTTTTTCTTACAAAGGAACTGCAAGAGCACACAAGCTTGCCTTTCGATTCCATGACCCAGAAACACAGCGCACACGTGTAGACATACAGGCAATGCATGCAACTGGGTAATAAGCGAGCCAACAGAGACAATTTGCAAAACGAAAGTACTTGCCTAAACCAAGAAATCAAATCCTCAATTATATAGAGATAAACCTCCTATCCATTCCACCATGGCACTCTGCACAAAGGTTGTCTAAACAGTCAAGCCAGTGAAGGGAGGCTGGAGACCTAACCGAGCATGACAGAACTTATAATTAAACCTGAAGAATCGACAAGAGCTGGTCATTTATTCGAAACATTAGCAAGTCTCTATATCATGATTGGATGTAAGCGAGAGGCAATTACAGGATTGGACCCCAATTCCCAACACCCCCTACCACAACCAAAAAATGGGAGTACAACATTACTTAAAATATGATCTGCAAAAATTACCGGTGCTAACATGCACCAGGGTGTGTAAGAATTGATTGACCAACATTAAAGACGTGAGGACTCGATTTTACTCTGTCTTCCAGCTCCTCGTATCACTTGCTTTCAGCGTCATATATGTCCGTGCTGCAAATGTTTATTAAGGAAAAGCAACGATACTATTGAAAGAACCACACAAATCAAATTGAAAGACTACATAAGATTATAAGATCTCCGCTCAGTCCCAGAAGGTTAAAAAGCACCCTAATTCAATGAATTATAGTAATTTTACAAGCTATGGTGGGAATGCAAAGGACAACTTCTGTAAATTTGTAGGTAAATTTCTCATTGCTAAGCTACAAACACAATGAGGGACACCTGCAGGAAAACTACATCCACAAATAAGGCAAGGTAGAGGAATTGATTTCATATATGAGAAGATGGGGATGGAAATGTCGACCCACACAAACAATAGAAGATAAGGCTCCTCAAACCTATAGATTTCAGCCAAAAACTCCTTGCTACATATTGAAAGAAACTGTATCTTAGTTCGCATCTTTAAATCATCCGCAGCAGAAGAATAGAGACCTTACATGCCAAAATCCTGGGAAGACCTTGACATGCATTTGAAGTTAATACTTTTTTCAGAAAGAAAGAGCTCATCACTCAGGCAAACATTCCCTCGTAGTGTGCAAGTGAAGACTTGATTTCACAATTATACGAGGATTCAAAACCTATTTGCCACCACCTAAGCATCCAAAGGAGCTCTAAAGAACTCAATCACTAGTTCTTTGAAACGGCTTTCTAAGCGCTATCAGAGCATGTGTACCAAAGTTTGTCAAGGGATCAAGAGCGGGACAAGGCCATTAACGTTTAAGGTTTTGCACCTTATCCATCAAATCCCCAGTTCACTAAGATCATAAGGTTGAAACTGCTCGCTCAGAAGCACTACAAGACATGCATCTAGTAACCTCCTGTAATGAGACTCCTATTAAGTAAGGAATTAACATCTTGTAGCAACGAAGACACTACCATTTCCTAGATCCTATACAATTACAAACCGTTAACGGATCAATCCGCAATAGACGGTAATAAATGGATATGATGGAAAATACTAATACATTCATCTATAGAAGAACATCGGCAGAAAATCTCGACATAATTCAAAGACAAATGCTTTAATAAACACAATCCAGCAATACCATGAACATGAACAGATAACAGCCGAAAGCACGAGATTGCAACCAAAAAAAGAAAAAGAATGCAAGGAAAAGGATACACCAAGTAAAACCCATGAGCGAAAGCCCCAGCCAAGACGAGGGTAAACAAACGATCCTCACCACCGGGTTCCTCCTCAACGAGAGCCGAACTGCAAAACCAGATTCCGAACGACGCAACACCAATTCAATAAGAAAAACAAAACCCAGTTGGGATACGACAGAAACGATTGAAAACCCAGGAAATTTAATCAAACTCTAAACGATCATCATACGTACTGAGAGGAAGAACAGGGGCGTATATAAGAGGGACCAAGAACTTAATCGGGGCTCCTTTGTTTTGCTTCCTCACAGCAGCCTCCCTTCAAATCACCAAAGAGAAAAAGACCAAAACCCTCGAGTCAACACAACCGATCAATTCGGATTATTCAAGAAAGATGCAGACTTTGAGCTTCAAAAAGACCCAATTTTTTTAAAAAACAAAACGAGAATTGTGAACTTACTGGTTGGAGGCGTCGGACGGTGAGGCCATTCAAGAGAGATTGATAAATGTGCGCGGACGCTTGAGAGAGATTCGCCAGGAAAACAAAGGAGATTTCAACCAAAAAAAGAGTCTTTTTAAAAAAAAATTTACTAGAAAGCCAGAAAAGAGTTTTGCTGGCCTTAGAATTCAGATCTCAAAATGATCTTTGGTTTTCATTTTACTGTTGGCGGTGGCGAAGCGGTTTTCCGGTTTTGGAGACGGTAAGAAGCATTCAAAACGGCATGTCATTTCAGCCTGCGCCCCTTGATTCTGGAGTTCTATATTGGGACGAGATTACTTTCAATTTATTTGTTTTGCTAAATTACATGATTGCTCTTAGTTGATTTATCGAATTAACCTTCAATTTCCGTAAATGTAAATTGATATTTAACAACATATCTTTTAGACGATTGTGGTTAATGAACTGTAACTTTCTTATCTCGACTTAGGACTTTATTGTGCTTTCTAATAAAATCAATCAATTAAAAAAATTTGGAGCTCGATTAGACTCCATGATATAGTCTAGGACTTTGGTTGAACCAATTATAAGATTTGGCTTTCGAATGTGTTTCGTACATGGGGTTTAGAACTTATGGTACACGCATGGTACTATGTCTCGACAAAGTTTTACCGCCCGAGAATCCATTCATAATACAATTAAGCACAACAAATGACCATTTGAAAACATGACCTAAGTAGACAAAATTAGGTGAAAAACATTCATCCGCCGCTCATTTTTTGGAACTGGCCCATGTAGGAAAGAATTATTAGTTCGGTCACAAGTAAGATGCATCCGAATGAACTTGACACAATTATGCAATTATTCATTCAAGTTCTAGGGATGTTCTACTGTTGGATTGCGGGACTCAAATCGGGGAGGCCTCATCTCATGGGCATTTTTCACCGGCGTGGGGGCATGGCACAAGGAAAGCTTCAAAAAAAAAATTGGACCGAGAAAGCACCTCTGGCCATAATAGATTATTAATCTTTTCGTTTAATTATTTGGGTGTGAATAATCTATCTTTAATAAGGAACCATTCCTTTTAGCATGCCAAAATTAGATCCATCAAATTGATGGGTCGAGAGTCGGATCGAAAATGATCCGAATCAAAATTAACCAATTTTATGTGTAATGTAAAAGTAGTGATTGGTATGTGACCCAAGATCAATTCTAATTTTCTTTTTTTCATTAGATTATTGATTTTTTTGAAAAATGAGCGGTTTCATAAATCGACTCGTTGAAGAAGAAAAAGAAATTAATTCTCGTTAAAAATTTAAATTCTTTATTGTTTTTCCTTCAAATTCTGGTCCCGTGACCCTCTGTCGGAAAGAGGGCATGAAATTTGATGAAAAGTCCAAGGAGTGTGGTGAGATAAAGGGCCAAGGATTTGAAAGTTAAATTTTTGTATATAATAGACTCTTAGGAAATTTCCTCGCACTTTCGCCTCGAAGAAATTTAGGAACGTGGAGGGGAGGTACAGATCGAACGGTCGGCAGGTTCTAAGCAGCAGCGTCGGCTCAAAGCCAGAGCCATGTTAGGCTAAAGAAAAAAAGAAAAAGGGAAAATCACGCTTTCCCTTCCATCAAAACCTCCTCCCTGTACGGCCGTCCGCCCTTTCCTCTCCCACTTCACTTCGCTGCTCCGAACCTATTCGAAATTCTCTGTCTCAGACACCCACCAAAATCCCGACCCTCCTCTTCGCAATCATCAATGGTGAGTTGGTTTGCCTTGTTTGGTTCGACTTTTTCAAGGGGAAAATATTTTGCGTTTGAGAGACATTTTTGAAAGCTCATTGAGCAAATATTGAAAGCCTAATGCAGTTGCTGTGAGCATTCGGCATTTCTAAAATGGAAGTTCGCGGTTCATGCGTCACTGTTCATCTTTTCCCACTCGTCTTCGTCTTCCCCGCCTGAGAGTCGGGCTTCTCCGGCTTCTCCGGCCTGGGGGTCGCGCGTCCCCGGTGACCGCCGCCGTCGCCTGGGGGTCGCGCGTCCCCGGTGACCACCGCCTGGGTCTGCGCGACCTCAGGCCGCCAGATCTGGCGGTCCGGAGGCCAGATCTGGCCTCTGCGACCGTAGACGACGGCGTTGCCTGAGGTCACGACCTCAGGCGGCCAGATCTGGCCGTCCGGCAATTAGCCGGTGGTTAGCTGGCCGCCGGATTTAATTTTCAGATTAAAAAAAGAAAGAAGAAAAAGCAAAAGCCATTTGTGACTTTTTGCCGAATGGTATTTATGTTAATCTACCTTTCAATGCTACAATTTACCAAAAGGGATAACATTTCAAAAAATCCCTTAATCAAACCAAACGGTCCCTACGTGCTTTTCTTTCCTTTTCATCATCCCATTTTCCACGCGTCCATTCTTATATGGATAGCTCGTGTTCTTGTTGTTGCTGGGTCTTCTTGAATCTCGATTCTTTTCGCGATTCTTCTCGAGATTTTGGGTCCTGGTCAGATGCTGTTTCTTTTGGGGGTTCTGGAGCTGAGCGATCTGGTTACGTGATCGCAAAGTTTGGATTTTTTTATTTTTTTTTGATCTCATTTGGTTTGTTGTTTTAATTGTTGTTGTTTCCCTTGCGTGTCTCTTTCAGGCTTTGCCGAATCAGCCGATGTTCAATCACCCGGTCTTCAAGCTCCTCATGGTCGGCGATCCTGGCACAGGTAATTGTCACTGGCGTGCTCTGTTTTTACCAGTTTTGATTCAATCGCTCGTTACTTTGTATACAGAACAGGTGCATTTGCTGTCGTGATAAATTAGGGTTTGCTCTAGTTATTTTATTGGTCGGGATCAGGAAAATATAACATGCTTATGGCTATATATCCTTGAAGAGGATTTACTATTTGGAGTGGCGGTCAGCATGTTTTTCCACAATTTCTGGGGATTTGTCTGAAATCGAAGGGTGTCAGACAAAAAGTGGTTTTGCGATCTTCTTCATTTGTCACGATGTATAAGCCATGAGATGATTTATCTTTTCTTTCTAGTGTCAAGCAAGGGATAGCAGACTGAGCGTAGTCCGTTCCTTTGTGCAGGCAAAACGACTTTTCTGAAGAGACTTCTTCGTAAGGAGTTTGAAGAGATATATGAGCGTAAGCGATGTGGAAATGCCTGTTATTTCCTTTCCTTTTTCTTTTTTTTTTATGTCATTAGAATATCGTATTGTTTAGTCTGTACTAATCTTCTGGTATTGTCCTTGCGCATAACAGCAACTACTGGCGTCAAAGTCTATCCTCTGCTTTTCTTCACAAACCGGGGGATGATCCGGTTTGACTTCTTGGATACTCCAGGGCAGGGTCTAAGAGATGGATATTAGTGAGTAAAGAGAGTTCTGTCTTAGAATTTCCTTGCTTCATAAATCAGTGGAAGGATTTTTCAGATTCCAGTTTACGTCGTGAATTCAGTGATAATAGGAAGAAAAATGTTGTCTCTAGCTTGTATTTTACAATGCTTTAATTACGGTGTAGCTATATTTTGGTTGGTAGTTTATTCAACCGTCTGGGTTTTACTAAGGATAACTATTATCACTTGATAGTGGTGCAGTCGATTCTTATGGAAGTTGTGGAGGATGAAGCAAGTATTTTTGCAAAAAAATTTCCACCGTAAAGGGTGCATATCTGTTTCAGGGTTGTCCTTAGTTCTGATTTTGTTAAAAGCTGGTAAAATTTATGTCAGTCGTATCTCTTCAAAACCTTATTTTCGGACTGCGTCTTGTACTTAATGCTGGCGGTGTTAGAGTGGTCTTCTGAATGTGGCGATTTCCTTTATTCACATTTTTTAACCTTAACTTTTGTTCGTTCTTCTGCAGCATTCCTGGCCAGTGTGCAATTATCATGTTCGATGTCACTGCTCGATCAACATACATGAATGTTCCTGGATGGCATCGCGATCTCTGCAGGTAGATTAGACATGCCGGCAACCTTTGTATTTGTTCTCGCATTACAGTTTTTGATGGTGCTATATCTCGCTAATTACCCATTAATTTAATAGGGTCTGTGAGAATATATCTGTTGTTCTCTGTGGAAACAAGGTAGATGGGGAGAATAGGCAAGTTGAAGCAAGGCAGTTTACATTCGGGCGCAGGAGTAATTTGCAGTACTATGAGATTTCTGCAAGGAACATGTACAACTTAAAGGAACCCTTCCTCTACCTCGCCAGAAAACTTGTCGGGTACTTGAGCAAAACGTGCAAATCTTGCTCCGCAAAGGTTGTTTTGGTCTAGTAGCTAATTATTTGTTGTGGTAAACGCAGGGATCCAAATCTGCACTTTGTTGAGCTTCCTGCTCTTGTCCCTCCGGAAATGCACATGGGCTTTCAGGCTTTGCCGAATCAGCCGATGTTCGATCACCCGGTCTTCAAGCTCCTCATGGTCGGCGATCCTGGCACAGGTAATTGTCACTGGCGTGCTCTGTTTTTACCAGTTTTGATTCAATCGCTCGTTACTTTGTATACAGAACAGGTGCATATGCTGTCGCGATAAATTAGGGTTTTGCTCTAGTTATTTTACTGGCCGGGATCAGGAAAATATAATGTGCTTATGGCTATATCCTTGAAGAGGATTTACCATTTGGAGTGGCGGACAGCATGTTTTTCCACAATTTCTGGGGATTTGTCTGAAATCGAAGGGTGTCAGACAAAAAGTGGTTTTTGCGATCTTCTTCATTTGTCGCGATGTAGAAGCCATGAGATGATATATCTTTTCTTTCTAGTGTCAAGCAAGGGATAGCAGACTGAGCGTAGTCCGTTCCTTTGTGCAGGCAAAACGACTTTTCTGAAGAGACTTCTTCGTGAGGACTTTGAAGAGATATATGAGCGTAAGCGATGTGGAAATGCCTATTATTTCCTTTCCTTTTTTTTTTTTTTGATGTCATTAGAATATCATATTGTTTAGTCTGTACTAATCTTCTGGTATTGTCCTTGCGCATAACAGCAACTACTGGCGTCAAAGTCTATCCTCTGCTTTTCTTCACAAACCGGGGGATGATCCAGTTTGACTTCTCGGATACTCCAGGGCAGGGTCTAAGAGATGGATATTAGTGAGTAAAGAGAGTTCTGTTTTAGAATTTCCTTGCTTCATAAATCAGTGGAAGGATTTTTCAGATTCCAGTTTACGTCGTGAATTCAGTGATAATAGGAAGAAAAATGTTGTCTCTAGCTTGTATTTTACAATGCTTTAATTACGGTGTAGCTATATTTTGGTTGGTAGTTTATTCAACCGTCTGGGTTTTACTAAGGATAACTATTATCACTTGATAGTGGTGCAGTCGATTCTTATTTGGTGAAGTTGTGGAGGAAGAAGCAAGTATTTTTGCAAAAAAATTTCCACCGTAAAGGGTGCATATCTGTTTCAGGGTTGTCCTTAGTTCTGATTTTGTTAAAAGCTGGTAAAATTTATGTCAGTCGTATCTCTTCAAAACCTTATTTTCGGACTGCGTCTTGTACTTAATGCTGGCGGTGTTAGAGTGGTCTTCTGAATGTGGCGATTTCCTTTATTCATATTTTAACCTTAACTTTTGTTCGTTCTTCTGCAGCATTCCTGGCCAGTGTGCAATTATCATGTTCGATGTCACTGCTCGATCGACATACATGAATGTTCCTGGATGGCATCGCGATCTCTGCAGGTAGATTAGACATGCCGGCGACCTTTGTATTTGTTCTCGCATTACAGTTTTTGATGGTGCTATATCTCGCTAATTACCCATTAATTTAATAGGGTCTGTGAGAATATATCTATTGTTCTCTGTGGAAACAAGGTAGATGGGGAGAATAGGCAAGTTGAAGCAAGGCAGTTTACATTCGGGCGCAGGAATAATTTGCAGCACTATGAGATTTCTGCAAGGAACATGTACAACTTAAAGGAACCCTTCCTCTACCTCGCCAGAAAACTTGTCGGGTACTTGAGCAAAACGTGCAAATCCTGTTTGCAAAGGTTGTTTTGGTCTAGTAGCTAATTATTTGTTGTGGTAAACGCAGGGATCCAAATCTGCACTTTGTTGAGCTTCCTGCTCTTGCTTCTCCGGCTGTGCACATGGACTTTGCCCCACAGCAGCAGTAAGAATCTTGGCCTATATTATCCGCTTTATATCACGTTAATTTCTACGAATAGTTGTCTCTTCTGGTTTGTATTATGGAGTGGTGATTGTAGCTGTGGTTGCCTGTCCGGTCTATCTGATCTTTTTATCGGGTCAGCGGCTCCTGGGTCCCAGTCTCGCGTCGGGTCACAGATATGTATTCTGTGGCCAGTGTCTTTTTTTAAAAAGACAAAAAATATGCAAACGTGTTTGCGGCTCCTGGGTCCCAGTCTCGCGTCTGGTCACAGATATTATAGTATTCTGTGGCCGGTGTCTTTTTTTAAAAAGACAAAAAATATGCAAACGTGTTTGCGGCTCCTGGGTCCCAGTCTCGCGTCGGGTCACAGATATTATAGTATTCTGTGGCCGGTGTCTTTTTTTAAAAAGACAAAAAATATGCAAACGTGCGTGTTTGAAAAAATGTTGACTTTATTCACTCTTTTTGTCGGGTCACAGATTCTGTGGCCAGTGTCTTTTTTGAAAACGACAAAAGATGCTGACTGTAGAGGGGTCACAGATATAATAGTATTCTGTGGCCAGTGTCTTTTTTTTGAGAAGACAAAATATGCTGACGTCCTTAGAGCGGCATTGACCGACATGGCTGACGTCATCTGACTTGAATTGTTCTGTAGCTAGTTTTTTTTTTTTTTTGGGTCAAAGTTGTGTAGCTAGTTTTGATGGTTCATAAACCTCTTCTCGACTGACCGTTGACCTTCGGTGGTTGTTTGTCTCGAACAGGTATGAGGCAGGACTTGCTGAAGCAGCTATTCAGCCACTTCCCGATGGCGCTACAAAAGCAGTTTCCAGGTTTGGAGACAGTAATGAGCATTCGAGACGGCAGGTGGTTTCAGCCTGCATCCTTGCGATTTTGGAGTTCTACAGTGGGGATGGGAGATGTTTTCACTTTTTTGGTTTTGCTAAATTACATAATTGTTTCCGCTTGATTTATCAAATTGACCTAAATTTCGGCAAACATGTATCGATAGTTAACAGCATACATATTTTTTTAGACAATTGCGGTACGTGGATGCTGTCGAGGGTGTTAAATAGACAGGTCGGTTCGAAGATGGTCCGACCTAAATTAATTCATTTAATTTGTATTGATCCATTCTTATTATGTAATACAATTTTGATAATTTGCACTCGACCCGATTTATATTGCTGTAATGCATCCATTTAATTACTTTAGGCTCTTTATGTTAATGTGTTACTTGGTTAAAATTTTATGTCAAATTAAAAAAAGAAAAGAAAAGAAAAAATAGAGTAAAATAACAAAATATGACGATGTATGTAAATAAAATGAAAGAATCATAATAATTAGCGAAGTGCACATGTATCTGCTCTATGGATCGAACTAAAATTTTATAACATGACAAATTACAAGCTCTGCGAATCCCACGCGAGAAAAAGATTCTTTACTTACATCAAACATAAAATCAAGCGCTAAGTGTGCAAATTGAAAAAAGCCAACGTACGCTCAACGAGAACGCGCAATAGCCTTCGCACGTCGTCGTCCCAAGCACCAAAAAACGAAATAGCCTTTGCGCGTCATCATCACGAACATCAAATCCCCGCTTACTCGATAATTCACACGATCGGGAGAAAGGGAAGCGTATCTCTTGCCGCTCCAACCTTGTAGCGTATGCAACTAATAAACAAGTACCTCCAAATCCACGTTAATAATGCCAATTTCAACGGCGAGCCCGCGACGTAACGAGTAGAAACAAGCGGTTAACGACAACCTCAAATTGCGAATTGAAAGGACCTCGAACTAAAAACCACCGACTACGTACACCAAAGCACCACGATCACCGGTCTTCGACGCACTTCTACAAATCACCCCCTCCCGCCTCTCTCTCTCTCTCTCTCTCTGAGCACGTTGCGAGTAAAGCGAGTCAAAACACGGGGAGTTAGGAAGTGGGACCCATGGCGTTGAAGTTGATTTCGGACACGACCGGACTAATTAAAAGATTTAGAATTCAAACGCATTTCATACATAGGGTTAACAGCTCTTGGCACAATTTTCTCAAAAGAAACGCAATAGATTACTATGCGTGCTGTTACATCTTATCAAAGTTTTCATCTCGAGAATCCATCGATACTACGATTAAGTGTGCTTTAAAACAGCAAATGACCAATTGAACACATGACCGAAGGAGACAACATCGGGGGAAAAATATTCATCCACTGCCCATTTTTGCACGGGCCTAGTGGCATGGCACGAGCAAAGCTTCAAGAAACTTGGACCGAGCAAGCACGAATCGTCGGAGGTCTTACAAATATTGAACAATGCATACTTCCTTAAAATCAGTTTTCTTTCTTTGGTGTCTATGAGAGAATTTCATTGTAATTTTGTCTATTTTGCATCCGACAATTGATAAAGAGTTATTTTCAGTTCAGCCATAGACAATATTTTATCATCAAATGTTTGGATTACTTGATCTCTTCAATTTGATGGTCTATATTTCGATTGCCTTGTAAAAGTCGAACTTCATCAATGGCCCTAAAACACTTTTTAATTCCAGTTTTACTAAGGAAGAATTGTCTCCGGTCATGATTGGTTAATTATTTTGAATTTTCTTTGTTTCGGTGTAAACCGTCTATCTTTGATGTAGTATGCCAGAATTGATTAAGATAGCCTACCACCGAGCTTTGTTTTGGCAATTGAGGGGAAGTCAATAATCTAAAATTTTAAATTTTTTTTTTCTTTTCATTTAAAATTTTCGTTCCCTTACCTCTCTCACACAACGAGGGAATGAAATTCGATGAATATTGAGAAGAACGTGAAATTTTGTTTTTATATATTCTTCAAAAATTTCCTCACTCCCTCGAAATTTAGGAACACGGAAGGGGGGTCAGATGGTCTATCGGTTCTAGAACACTGCTCGTAAGAAAGTAATCGAATCCGACAGGGGAGACAGCAGCGTCAACTTAAAGCAACGTTCAACAAAAAATAAAAATGCCCGCCGTCTTTCTTCTCATTCCTCCTCTTATCCCCGAATGAGCGGTTTGAGACTCCGTATAAATTTCAGGTAAACCTACTCATTATAATAATTTCCTCATTTTTTGAGACCCATAACCTATTTTGTCACGGTTCCCGGGTCTATCGAAGCTCTACCTATAATTATTAATCGAACGATTATAATGAACTATAACTTTTAATGATTACAAATTACTGCTACAATACTGAATTTATATTGTGAAAGTCTCAATGCTTAGACTAGTGGTTTCAGATTATGTACTTATCATTAAATGTCATGAAATACTGTAGGATCGTATGAAGATATATATGCGTCGAAACAAATTCTTTAATTTTTGAAATCTATCACCCCGATTCGGATTTCAAGTTCTAGGTTCTATTCTCCCATCGCTTTCCTCCCTCTTAAAACCTACACTGCTGTCTCCTCTCCCACCACGCTTCGCTGCGCCGAATGCATTCGATTCTCTCTCTCTCTTCGATCAGCCAAGCTTCAAGCTTCTCATTGTCGGCGATGGAGGCACATGTAATTTGTCGCTGGCGTGCTCTGTTTTACTGGTATTGATTCAATCAGTCGTCGCTATGTATATATAACAAGGTGCATATGCTGTTGTGATAAATTAGGCTTCGGTCTAGTTATTTTAGTGGTCGGGATCAGGAAAATGTAACATGCGCGTGGCTATATCCTCGAAGATAGAGGATTTACCATTTGAAGTGGCGAGCACTGAGCAGTATGTTTTTACACAATTTCTGGGGATTTGTCCAAAACGAACGGTGTCAGACGAGAAGCGGTTTTGCGATCTTCTTCATTTGTCACGACACAGAAGCCATGGGGTGTATCTTTTCTTTCTAGTGTCAAGCAATGGATGGCAGGCTGAGCGCAGTCCGTTCCTTCGTGCAAGTAAAACGACTTTTGGGAAGAGACATCTTACTGGGGAGTTTGCAAAGAAATATGAGCGTACGTGATGTGGAAATACCTGTTAGTTCATAGTGATTGATACTGCTCTGAGTTCAATGGGCATAAACATTGGGCTCAAACCAGGTTAAAGTTGGAGAAGCAGTAGGGTAATTACTCATTACTGATTCATAGATAGTATCATCATAGAGAGAACTTTGTTCCACTTTATTGTTACGAGGCTGAGCAGGATAATATCAAGCATGGCCCATTAGTGTAGAGATATTATGTTCTGAACGCAACATTCTTTTTCTAAATTAGATGAATGCCGTATCAAGAAGCCAAAAGTATATCCACAAGGAGATAAATAAAGGAACCTAGTTCACCAAATAAATCAATTCGAGTTACTCAGATTTGTAAGTTCCTCTTATTCTCCCCCCACCCCCCCCCCCTCCTCCTCCTTTGACATTTATCTGGTTTATACTCGTCTCACCTAATCGTGAATCCCCGTGAGGATCACATCATATATGAGAGAATGTAAATACACATCAAGCGTACCTTAATATTGCTAGAAGTACAATTGGACCCCAGGCTCTTATTCTGGTTGCTTATAATCCATAAATCCCAGGTGGTGTTAGAATGCCTTATTTGTTTGCTTGACTTCCTAAAACTCGTGGTTCCTCAAACCTACATATTTCAGCCAAAAACAACTTGCTACATATTGAAAGAAGCTGTATATTAGTTCACGTCTTTAAATCATCAGCAGTAGGAGAATAGAGACCTTACATGCCAACATCATGGGAAGACCTCGACATGCATTTGAAAAGAGTACTTTTTACAGAAAGAAAGAGCTCATCACCGAGGAAAACATTCTCTCATAGATTGTGCGTATAGACTTGATTTCACAAGTATACAAGCATTCAAAACCCATTTGCTACCGCCTTAGCATCTGAAGGTGCTCTAAAGAACTCAATCACTAGTTGTTTGACACAGTTTTCTAAATGCTATCAGAGCATGAATACCAGAGTTTGTCAAGGGATCAAGAGCGGGACAAGGCCATTAACGTTTAAGGTTTTGCACCTTATCCATCAGATCCTCAGTTCACTAAGATCATAAGGTTGAAACTGCTCGCTCAGAAGCACTACAAGACATGCATCTAGTAACCTCCTGTAATGAGACTCCTATTAAGTAAGGAATTAACATCTTGTAGCAACGAAGACACCACCATTTCCTAGATCCTATACAATTACAAACCGTTAACGGATCAATCCGCAATAGGCAGTAATAAATGGATATGATGGAAAATACTAATACATTCATCTATAGAAGAACATCGGCAGAAAATCTCGACATAATTCAAAGACAAATGCTTTAATAAACACAGTCCATCGATACCATGAACAGAAAACAGCCAAAAGCACGAGATGGCAACAAAAAGAAAAAGAATGCAAGGAAAAGGATACACCAAGTAAAACCCATGAGCGAAAGCCCCAGCCAAGACAAGGGGAAACAAACGATCCCTCAACGAGAGCCGAACTGCGAAACCAGATTCCGATACGAAGCAACGCCAATTCAATAAGAAAACCAAAACCCAGATAGGATACGACAGAAACGATTGAAAACCCACGAAATTTAATCAGAACTCTAAACGATCATCATACGTACTGAGAGGAAGAACAGGGGCGTATATAAGAGGGACCAAGAACTTAATCGGGGCTCCTTTGTTTTGCTTCCTCACAACAGCCTCCCTTTCAAATCACCACAAAGAAAAAGACCAAAACCCTCGAGTTAACACAACCGATCAATTCGGATTATTCAAGAAAGATCTAGACTTTGAGCTTCAAAAAGACCCAAATTTTTTTAAAAAACAAAACGAGAATTGTGAACTTACTGGTTGGAGGCGTCGGATGGTGAGGCAATTCAAGAGAGATTGATAAATGTGCGCGGACGCTTGAGAGAGATTCGTCAGGAAAACAACGGAGTTTTCAACCAGAAAAAATAGTTTTTTTTTTTTTTAATTTTTTACTAGAGAGCCAGAAAAGAGTTTTGCTGGGTTTAGAATTTCAGATCTCAAAATGATCTTTGGTTTTCATATTACAGTTGGCGCTGGCAAAGCGGTTTTCCGGTTTTGGAGACGGCGAGGAGCATTCGAGACGGCACGTCGTTTCAGCCTGCGTCCTTTGATTCTGGAGTTCTATATTGGGACGAGATTACTTTCAGTTTTTTTGTTTTGCTAAATTACATGATTGCTCTTAGTTGATTTATCGAATTAACCTTCAATTTCCGTAAATATAAATTGATATTTAACAACATATCTTTTAGACTATTATGGTTTATGAACTGCTACTTTCTTATCTTGACTTGGTACTTTATTGTGCTTTCTAAAAAAATCGTTTAATTAAAAAAATTTGGAGCTCAATTAGATTGCATGATATAGTCTAGGACTTGATTGAATCAATTATGAGATTTAGCTTTCGAATGTGTTTCGTACATAGGGCTTAGAACTTATGGTATACGCATTGCACTATACCTCATCAAAGTTTTACCGCTTGAAAATCCATTCATAATACAATTAAGCACACTTTAAAACAACAAATGACCAATTGAAAACATGATCTAAGTAGACATAATTGGGCGAAAAACATTCATTCAAGTTTTACGGATGTTCGACTGCCGGATTGCGGGACTCAAATTGGGGAAGCCTCAACTCATGGGCTTTTTTTCACCAGCATGGGGGCATGGCACAAGGAAAGCTTCAAAAAACTTGGACCAAGAAAGCACCTCCGGCCATAATAGATTAATCTTTCTGAATGAATCATTCGTTTTAGTGTGCCAAAATTAGATCCATCAAATTGGTGGATCGAGAGTCGGGTCGAAAATGATCTGAATTAAAAGTAACTCATTTTTATGTGCAATGTAAATGTGGTGATCGGTAGGTATGTGACCCAAAATCAATTCTAATTTTTTTTCATTAGATTATTGGTTTTTGGAATAAACGAGCAGTTCCATAAATCAGCTCGTTGAGGAAGAAAAAAATTAATTATCGTTAAAAATGTAAATTCTTTCCTGTTTTTCCTTCAAATTCTCGTCCCGTGACCCTCTGTCGGAACGAGGGCGAAGGGTTTGAAATTTCAATTTTTGTATATAGACTTTTAGGAAATTTCCTCGCACTTTCGCCTCGAAGAAATTTAGGAACGGGGAGGGGAGGAGGGGTAAAGTTTCAACCGGGAGTCCGTACAGATCGGACGGTCAGCAGGCTCTAAGTAAATCGAATCTAACGGAGGACACAGCAGCGTTGGATTGGAGCCCTGTTTGAAGAAAAAAGAGAGGGAAAATCACGCTTTCCCTTCCATCCGTAGCCTCCCTGTACGGCTGTTTGCACTTTCCTCTCCCACTTCACTTCGCTGCTCGGAACCTACTCGAGATTCTCTCCGTCTCTGCGACCCACCAAGAATCCCCGGCCCTCTTCGCCATCATCAATGGTGGGTTCGTTTATGTGCTTTTCTTTCCTTTTCATCATTCCATTTTTCGCGCGTCCATTCTTATATGGATAGATAGCTCGTGTTCTTGTCGTTGCTGGGTCTTCTTGAATCTCGATTCTTTTTGTGATTCTTCTCGAGCTTTTGGGTCCTGGCCAGATGCTGTTTCTTTTGGGGGTTCTGGAGCTGAGCGATCTGGTTACGTAATAAAGTTTGGATCTTTTTTTTTTTTTTTTTTATCTCGTTTGGTTTGTTGTTTTAATTGTTGTTGTTGTTTCCCTTGCGTGTCTCTTTCAGGCTTTGCCGAATCAGCCGATGTTCAATCACCCGGGCTTCAAGCTTCTCATAATCGGCGATCCTGGCACAGGTAATTGTCACGGGCGTGCTCTGTTTTACCAGTTTTGATTCAATCGCTCGTTACTTTGTATACAGAACAGGCGCATATGCTGTCGTGATGAATTAGGGTTTGCTCTAGTTATTTTACTGGCCGGGATCAGGAAAATATAACATGCTTATGGCTATATCCTTGAAGAGGATTTACCATTTGGAGTGGCGGACAGCATGCTTTTCCACAATTTCTGGGGATTTGTCTGAAATCGAAGGGTGTCAGACAAAAAGTGGTTTTGCGATCTTCTTCATTTTTCACGATGTAGAAGCCATGAGATGATATATCTTTTCTTTCTAGTGTCAAGCAAGGGATAGCAGACTGAGCGTAGTCCGTTCCTTTGTGCAGGCAAAACGACTTTTCTGAAGAGACGTCTTCCTGAGGAGTTTGAAGAGATATATGAGCGTAAGCGATGTGGAAATGCCTGTTATTTCCTTTTCTTTTTTTTCTTTTTTTGATGTCATTAGAATATCATATTGTTTAGTCTGTACTAATCTTCTGGTATTGTCCTTGCGCATAACAGCAACTACTGGCGTCGAAGTCTATCCTCTGCATTTCTTCACAAACCGGGGGATGATCCGGTTTGACTGCTGGGATACTCCAGGGCAGGGTCTAAGAGATGGATATTAGTGAGTAAAAAGAGTTCTGTCTTAGAATTTCCTTGCTTTATAAATCAGTGGAAGGACTTTTCAGATTCCAGTTTACGTTCTTGTGAATTCAGTGATAATAGGAAGAAAAATGTTGTCTTGAGCTTGTATTTTACAATGCTTTAATTACGGGGTAGCTATATTTTGGTTGGTAGTTTATTCAACCGTCTGGGTTTTACTAAGGATAACTATTATCACTTGATAGTGGTGCAGTCAATTCTTATTTGTGAAGTTGTGGAAGAAGCAAGTATTTTTGCAAAAAAATTTCCACCGCAAAGGGTGCATATCTGTTTCAGGGTTGTCCTTAGTTCTGATTTTGTTAAAAGTAGGTAAAATTTATGTCAGTCGTATCTCTTTAAACCTTATTTTCGGACTGCGTCTTGTACTTAATGCTGGTGGTGTTAGAGTGGTCTTCTGAATGTGGCGATTTCCTTCATTGACATTTTAACCTTGCTTGTGGGAGAGGGATTCCCTCTCCCTCCTGTGTCTGTGGGTATCCAAATTTCTCACTTTTGTTCATTGTTCTGCAGCATTCGTGGCCAGTGTGCAATTATCATGTTCGATGTCACTGCTGGATCGACATACATGAATGTTCCTGGATGGCATCGCGATCTCTACAGATAGATTAGACACGCCGGTGACCTTTGTATTTGTTCTCGCATTACAGTTTTTGATGGTGCTATATCTCGCTAATTACCCATTAATTTAATAGGGTCTGTGAGAATATACCTATTGTTCTCTGTGGAAACAAGGTAGATGGGGAGAATAGGCAAGTTGAAGCAAGGCAGTTTACATTCGGGCGGAGGAATAATTTGCAGCACTGTGAAATTTCTGCAAGGAGCATGTACAACTTAGAGGAACCCTTCCTCTACCTCGCCAGAGAACTTGTCGGGTACTTGAGCAAAACGTGCAAATCCTGTTTGCAAAGGTTGTTTTGGTCTAGTAGCTAATCATTTGTTGTGGTAAACGCAGGGATCCAAATCTGCACTTTGTTGAGCCTTTTGCTCTTGCTCCTCCGGAAGTGCACATGGACTTTGATCCACGGCAGCAGTAAGAATCTTGGCCTATATCATCTGCTTTATATAACGTTAATTTCTACGAATAGTCGTGTCGTCGTGCGTCCCGCCCTTCGTCCTCCCTCTCTCTCTTCTAGATGCACTTGATTGCATAAATAAATCACCATCGTGCTTGCGAATGATGCGGTTTGTATTATGGAGCGGTAATTGTAGCCGTGGTTGTCTGTCCGTGTCTATCTGATCTTTTTGTCGGGTCGGGTCACAGATATAGGCCCCGTTTGGTTCAGGGCTTTGCGCCCCAAAGCCCCTTAGGAAAATTTTTGCGTTTGGTTCGGCTTTTCAAGTTTGCATTGAGCATTTGGAATGCTAGTCTAGGTTTTAATGAATTTTTTATTTCCAATATTGGCCTTATTGATATTTGTGTTTTCCTTTTTGCCCTCGAAAAGTACTGTTCATCGTCTTCTTCCTTCTCTCTCACGAAGCTCAGCCGGCGAGGGGCGCTCAGCCGCGAGCGGCCGGGATCTCGGCCACGGAAGCCTCGCCCGAGGTCGGGCGACCTCGAGCATCGCCCGGGTCGCGCGACCCAGGCCGTCTCCGGGTCGCTCGACCTCGCGACGCCCGGGTCGCGCCCGAGGTCGAGCAACCTGTGCGACGCCGCACTCAACGACCCCGTAAAACGACGGCAAGAAAATCCTTCTCGAAACCCGTGACGATTGGAAGAAGATGACGACAGCTGCGAGTTCAAGAGCGCATTACGTGGAGGCCGGAGAAGGATTGGAGGGAGAAATCGACCCGGGCGACGTCGCTTGAGGTCGCGCGGCCTCGGGCGAGTCGCCCGGGTCGCTGACCTCAAAGGCGCCGCCCGAGGCCGCCCGACTTAGGCGTCGCCCGGGTCGCACGACCCAGGGTGTCGCCCGAGGTCGGCGACCTCGCGAGCCGCCTTCCCCACCGCCACCACCACCACCGCCACCACCACCACCAGCCGCCTCTCCGCCCGACCTCGGCGAGCCGCCTTCCCCCACCGCCACCACCACCACCGCCACCACCACCACCAGCCGCCTCTCCATCGCCATCAGCCGCCTCCCCACCACCACCAGCCCCACTGCCAAGCAGCTGCATCTCCTCCTCCCTTTCTTTTCCTTTATTTTTTTTCCTTTTTCTTTTCACCTCAAAACTACTTTGCAAAATATACACAAAAATGAGTTCCCAAACACACTTTGCATTCCCCAAATGCCCATTCTCTCATTGTCCAAAAAAAAAAAAAAAAATTGTCCAAAAAAATGCCCATTCTCTCAAGGGGAAATGCAGGGTTGAACCAAACGGGGCCATAATAGTATTATGTGGCCAGTGTCTTTTTTTAAAAAGAAGATGCTAACTTTTACCTTTACCTTTACCTTTACTTTCACTTTCCGGTTTGTGGGGTCACAGATATAATAGTATTCTGTGGCCAGTGTCTTTTTTTAAAAAGCCAAAAATAGAGCTGAATGGACCATTCATTTGACTAGGATTGTTCTGTAGCTAGTTTTTCTTTTTTTTTGGGGTCACCATCAGTCTCGCGTGGGGTGGCGTCGCGTCGTCACACTATTTTGTCTTTTTGGTAAATTGTTCTGTAGCTAGTTTTCTTTTCTTTTTTTTTTTTTTTGGGTCAAAGTTGTGTAGCTAGTTTGATGGTTCATAAACCTCTTCTCGACTGACCGCTGACGTACGGTGGTTGTTGTCTCGAACAGGCATGAGGCGGAACTTGCTGAAGCAGCTCTTCAGCCACTTCCCGATGGCGCTAGAAAAGCAGTTTCCAGGTTTGGAGACAGCAATGAGCATTCGAGACGGCAGGTGGTTTCAGCCTGCATCCTTGCGATGTTGGAGTTCTACATTGGGGATGGGAGATGTTTTCACTTTTTTGGTTTTGCTAAATTACATAATTGTTTCCGTTTGATTTATCAAATTGACCTCAATTTCGGCAAACATGTATTGATAGTTAACAGCATACATATTCTTTTAGACAATTGCGGTACATGGATGCTGTTGAGGGTGTTAAATAGGCGGGTCGGTTCGAAGATGGTCCGACCTAAATTAATTCATTTAATTTGTATTGATCCATTCTTATGTAATACAATTTTGATATTTTGTACTTGACCCGATTTATATTGCCGTAATGCATCCATTTAATTACCTTAGGCTCTTTATGTTAATGTGTTACTTGGTTAAAATTTTATGCCAAATTAAAAAAGGAAAAGAAAACAGAGTAAAATAGCAAAATATGACGATGTATGTAAATAATTAGAGGAGTGCGCATGTATCTGCCCTATGGATTGAACTAAAATTTTGTAACATGACAAATTACAAGCTCTGCGAATCCCACACGAGAAAAAGATTCTTTACTTATATCAAACAGAAAAACAAGCACGAAGTGTGCAAATCGAAAAAGCCAACGTACGCTCAAGGAGAACACGAAATTAGCCTTTGCACGTCGTCATCACAAGCACCAAAAAACGAAATAGCCCTTGCGCGTCATCATCACAAACATCAAATCCCCGCTTACTCGATAATTCACACGATCGGGAGAAAGGGAAGCGTGTCTCTTGCCGCTCCAACCTTGTAGCGTATGCAACTAATAAACAAGTACCTCCAAACCCACGTTAATAATGCATATTTCAACGGCGAGCCGATGACCTAACCAGTAAAAACAAATGGCTAACGACAACCTCAATTTGCGAATTGAAAGCACCCTGACCTAAAAACCTCCGACTATGTACACCAAAGCACCACGATCACCAGTCTTTGACGCACTTCTAGAAATCACCCCTTCCCCCTCCCTCTCTCTCTCTGAGCACATTGCGAGTAGAGCGAATCAGAACACGGGGATGGGAAGTGGGACCTATGGCATTGACATTGATTTCGGACATGACCGGACCAGTTAAAAGATTTAGAATTTGGACACATTTCATACATAGGGTTTACAACTTTTGGCACAATTTTCTCAAAAGAAACGCAATCAATTACTATGCATGATGTTACATCTTATCAAAGTTTGCATCTCAAGATTCCATCGATACTACGATTAAGTGTGCTTTAAAACGGCAAATGACCAAATTGAACACATAATCTAAGGAGACAACATTAGGCGAAAAATATTCATCCACTGCCTATTTTTGCACGGGCATAGTGGCATGGCACAAGCACAGCTTCAAAAAACTTGGACCGAGCAAGCACGAATCGCCAGAGGTCTTACAAACATTGAACAATGCATACTCCGTTCCTTAAAATCAGTTTTATTTCTTTGGTGTCTTTGGAGAATTTCACCTAATTTTGTCGTTACACACCCAACAGTTGAGAATGAGTCGTTGTTGGTCCGATGATGGACATTACTTTAACATCCGACATTTGGATACCTGATCTCTTCCTTCCGTTTGCCTTGCAAAAGTTGAACTTCATCAATGGCCCTAAAACACTTTTTAATTTCAGGTTTCACTAAGGGCAAATTGTCTCTGGTCATGATCGATTAATTATTTGTAACTTTTTTTTTTTGGTGTTGGGTGGATGGTCCATTTTTTATAAGGAATATTCAATTTAGAGTGTCAAAATTGATTAAGTTACCTTGCAACACAGCTTTGTTTGGCAATGGGAGGGGAGGAAATTATGGGCAAGATTTTAAATTTTTTCATGCTTTTCATTCAATTTTGGTTCCCTAAAATCAGTTTTCTTTCTTTGGTGTCTATGGGAGAATTTCACTGTAATTTTGTCTGTTTTGCATCCGACAATTGATAAAGAGTTATTTTCAGTTTGACTATAGAAAATATTTTATCATCAAATGTTCGGATATTTGATCTCTTCAATCTGACGGTTTATATTTCGATTTCCTTGTAAAAGTCGAGCTTCGTCAATGGCCCTAAAACACTTTTTAATTCCAATTTTACTAAGGGCGAATTGTCTCCGGTCACGATTGATTAATTATTTGTGAATTTTCTTTGTTTCTGCGTGTAAACTGTCTATCTTTGATAAGGAATCATTTGATCTAGTATGCCAGAATTGATTACGATAGCCTACCACCGAGCTTTGTTTTGGCAATTGAGGGAAGGAAATAATCTAAAATTTTAAAATTTTTTATTGCTTTTCATTTAAATTTTCGTTCCCTTACTCTCTCACACAACGAGGGAATGAAATTCGATGAAAATTG
This sequence comes from Eucalyptus grandis, assembly GCF_016545825.1. Classification (NCBI taxonomy): domain Eukaryota; kingdom Viridiplantae; phylum Streptophyta; class Magnoliopsida; order Myrtales; family Myrtaceae; genus Eucalyptus; species Eucalyptus grandis. Next base: position 15,537,611 of record NC_052614.1, read on the forward strand.
AGAAGAACGTGAAATTTTGTTTTTATATATTCTTCAAAAATTTCCTCACTCCCTCGATGTATCGAGGGGAGGGCAAGTTCAACCAAGAGTCTGTAATGATCGGACGGTCGACAGATTCTAGAACACTGCTTGCAAGAAAGTAATCGAATCGAGGGGGAACAGCAGCGTCAACTTAAAGCAACGTTCGACGAAAAAATAGAAAATGCCAGTCGTCTTTCTTCTCATTCGTCCTCCGATCCCTGAATGAGCCGTTGGAAATTCCACATAAGTTTAAGGTAAACCTAGCCATTAAAATAATTTCCTCATTTTTTGGATCTAGAACCTATCATATCACAGTTTCAGGGTCTATCCAAGTCCTATCTATAATTATTAATTAAACGATTGTAATTAATTATAACTTTTAATGACCATCGATTATTGCTACAATTTATTGATCATAATTTATATTTAGGCTCACGAAAATACGAAATATTAATAAAATAAAAGTCTCAATTATAAAAGGAAGTTCGGGTACTATGGTTCCAAATTATGCACTCATTATTAAATGTCATGAAATACTTTGTAGGATTGCACGAAAATATAGACCAACATAAGTTCCACTAATCTAGAATCAGAAAATCACTCTTTGAAATAGATTTTTTAATTTTTGAAACCTATAACTGGATAAATTTCAACTTATTCGATTTTCAAGTTCTAGGCTCTACACTCCAACCATGCTCCTCCTATTCTCCCATCGCTTTCCTTCCTCTTAACACCTACACTGCTGTCTCCTCTCCCACCACGCTTCGCTGCTCGAACGCATTCGATTCTCTCTCTCCCCGTTTCTGCCACCCACCAAAATCCCGACCCTCTTCGCCATCATCAATGGTTCGTTCGTTCGTTTGATTTTCTTTCCTTTTCATCGTTCCATTTTCTGCGCGTTCATTGTTTTTTTTTTTTTTTCGGTAGGGTAAGTTCTGTTCTTCATAGCTTTTTTTTTTTTTTTTGGCTGGGTCTTCTTGATACTCGAGTCTTTTTGGTCATTCTTCTCGAGCTTTTTGGGTCCTGGTTAGATGTATTTTTGGGAGGGTTTCTGGAGCTGAGCGATCTGGTTACGTGATCGCAAGTTCGGATTTTGATCTCATTTGTTTTGTTTTGTTTTTTCCCCCTTGCGTCTCTTTCAGTCTTTGCCGAATCAGCAGACGGTCGATCACCCAAGCTTCAAGCTTCTCATCGTCGGCTATGGAGGCACAGGTAATTTGTCGCTGGTGTGCTCTGTTTTACTGGTATTGATTCAATCTTTCGTTGCCATGTATATATGACAAGGTGCATATGCTGTTGTGATAAATTAGGCTTCGGTCTAGTTATTTTAGTGGTCGGGATCAGGAAAATGTAAAATGCTCGTGGCTATATCCTTGAAGATAGAGGATTTACCATTTGAAGTGGCGAGCAGTATGTTTTTACACAATTTCTGGGGATTTGTCCAAAACGAACGGTGTCAGACGAGAAGCGGTTTTGCGATCTTCTTCATTTGTCACGACACAGAAGCCATGGGGTGCATCTTTTCTTCCTAGTGTCAAGCAATGGATGGCGGGCTGAGCGCAGTCCGTTCCTTTGTGCAGGTAAAGCGACTTTTGTGAAGAGACATCTTACTGGGGAGTTTGAAAAGAAATATGTGCGTAAGTAATGTGGAAATGCCTGCTAGTTCATAGTGATTGATACTGCTCTGAGCTCAATGGGCATAAACACTGGGCTCAAACCAGGTTAAAGTTGGAGAAGCAGTAGGGTAATTGCTCATTACTGATTCATAAATAGTATCATCATAGAGAGAACTTCGTTCCACTTTATTGTTACGAGGCTGAGCAGGAAAATATCAAGCATGGCCCATTAGTGTAGAGATATTATGTTCTGAACGCAGCATTCTTTTCTAAATTAGATGAATGCCGTATCAAGAAGCCAAAAGTATATCCACAAGGAGATAAATAAAGGAACCTAGTTCACCAAATAAATCAATTCGAGTTACTCTGATTTGTAAGTTCCTCTGATTTTTCCCCCCTTTGACATTATCTGGTTTATACTCTTGCCTCACCTAATCGTGAATCCCCCTGTGAGGATCACATCATATGTGAGAGAATGTAAATACACATCAAGCGTACCTTAATATTGCTAGAAGTACAATCGGACCCCAGGCTCTTACTCTGGTTGCTTATAATACATAAATCCCAGGTGGTGTTAGAATTAGGGGTGTCAAGACCCGAACCGAATCGCGAACCGAATCGAACCAAACCGAAAATTTTGATTTTTTCGATTTGGTTCGATTTTCGGTTTTCATCAAAAACCGAAAAAAAAAATTATCGGTTCGCTTTTATCGGTAACCGAAATGAAAACCGAACCACAAAGGCACAAACCGATAAAATCAATCTAATTCGGTTCTCTCCCGACTCCCGTCTCTCGCCTCTCGTGTCTCTTGATTTTTATCGGTTCCCGTCCGAGTTGTCTCAATAGCGACGGCGACGGCGACCGCGACGACGGCGGCGCAAGGACGGGCGACGGCGACGGCGACGGCGATGGCGATCGATTGAGGGACAAAGCCCCTTTCTTCTGCAAGTCTCTCCTTTGTCCCTCTTCCTTCTGCGACGGCACCGGCAACAGAGCATGTCTGCGTGCGCTCTACTCTAGACTGAGGGGCTGCCATCTTCACTTTGCCGGCTATACACCTCTAGTTCGCGACTCATCCTCTCGTCCGACACTTCCAGCTCTTCGATTCGCCTCACCAACTTGGCAATCTCGGCGTTCTTGGAGCAGATCAGGCCCTCTGGCACCGAGACGAGGAACGCTGTCTCTGGGACGACCTCGTGCTTGGGGAGCTCGAGCTTGACGTGCGACGGCGACTTCGGCGATTTCTAGAAGCCCATTGCCATCATCACTTTGCCGACTACCATCGGAGGGAGATTCTGGAGCTTGGGTTTCCGGACGACGATTGCAATTACTTGGGGCATTTGAGGGAGATTAGGAATGTGGGCGGGGGTTCCGCTTTCTATCAGAATCCTAAGGCTAGGCTTGATCTGGTCCCGAAAGATGTCAAGGTGGGTCTCTTGAATTCGTGGTTTTCTCTCTTAATGTCTGCAAATCTTAGTGTTCCGCTTTCTACAGAATCTGAGGTTGGGATTACAGGGTATGGAAGAAAGGGGTGAGTTTGCGTTTGAGGTTAGTGTAAATGTGCAGCATTTGAGATGTGAGTGTTGGGCTTTGTATTAGACTCGGGTTAATTTGAGGTTGGGATTACGGGTGTGAAAGAAAGGGGTGAATTTTTTTGAGGTTAGTGTAAAGGTGCAAAGTATTTGAGGTGCGAGTGTTCCGCCGGGATCGATTCGCCTTAATCCGAGGCCACTTCTAATCCTCTCTCCACCCTCTCCCTCTATCTGTCTCTCTCTCATGGGTAGTTCAAAACAAATTATAAGCTAATAGCCACAGAGCATGATTTAATTGATTCTAAATGGAGCACTAGTAGCTAATGGCCTCTCAACTAGTCAACTGTATTGCAAGTTCGCTACTGCGGTACAAGGTTGTATTTCTAATCGAGGAAGAACTTAATGCTAAAACCGACTCTTTCGGCCTAGTGTATTTCAATCTATTAGGGACTTATTTTAGGAGATCTTATCAGTAGCCGTGTGTCCCCGCTTATTCTGTAATTTAGAGATCATGGTTTCGTTTATATCCTTCGAGATCCTTTTACATGTTCAATCTATTAGGTGCTCTGTGGTGTTTGAGCAATGCATTCTTTGGGTGAGAGGCAATGTCCACCAAGAGTTTAGATTACTAATTTCCTTGCTCCTTTTGCCACTCATATTCCCTATAGAAATATGCTGAAATAGCTCTGAACAATTTCAAATGTTCTTCTAACTATGCCCAGCATTAACTACATACAAAACTTTTGTAGTAAACTGACCTAGTGCAAGAAGCTTTTAGTTTAGTTGTTGTCGATGGTGTCGTTCACGAGTATAGTCCAGTCTTTGTTTGGTTTCTTGACCTAGTGCAAGAAGCTTTTAGTTTAGTTGTTGTCGATGGTGTCGTTCATGAGTATAGTCCAGTCTTTGTTTGGTTTCTTTCGTGGTGAATATGAACTGATATGGGTTATATTTTTTTGCAGTGGACCTTCCATCCTTCTATTTTGAAGACCAAAAAAATCTACACTGTTCTTGTCTGGTGCAGGGTCTTAGCTTTTCTTGTTGTAAGTGCTGTTTTCATTTAAATTGTCTCATTTACAGCAGCGTGCGCATTTTTTGGATTGGAAGAGTGATCGGGATATCTAATAGGAAAGATCAAGCTGTTAGTTCTTATTGCATTGCTAGTCTTAAACCTTATTTTTATTTTTCGACAAATAATGCAGGCTTCTCAGATTCTTTGGATCATCACATTTTATTCTACACAGCTTCCAAGTCCCAATTATCAGTGCCGTGAGGTAGGGTCTCTCATTTTTTTTTATAGAAGTTTGTTCTGGCCATTCACAAATATTTGTCATCTTTTTGTTATTTTGAGTCTTAAGGAATCAAGGAATCATTTACTTTGTTGTATCATTGAAGAACTTCACAATAACAAAGCAGCGAAATTTCTGAAATTTCTGAACTTCACAATACAGAAGGTAAGCCGTCCGCCCGTCCGAACCGAAATTTCTGAAAGCTAAAAAAAAAAAAAAAAACCGAAAACCGAAAATCGAAAGCTAAAAACTGAAAAACCGAACCGAACCGAACCAAACCGTTGACACCCCTAGGACTCAGAATGCTTTTTTTTTTGTTTGCTTGACTTCCTAAAACTTGTGGTTCCTCAAACCTACATATTTCAGCCAAAAACAACTTGCTACATATTGAAAGGAACTGTATCTTAGTTCATGTCGTTAAATCATCCGCAGCAGAAAATAGAGACCTTACATGTCAACATCCTAGGAAGACCTCGACATCCATTTGAAGAGAGTACTTTTTACAGAAGGAAAGAGCTCATCACTGAGGAAAACATTCTTTCATGGATTGTGAGTAAAGACTTGATTTCACAAGTATACAAGGATTCAAACCTATCTGCTACCGCCTTAGTATCTAAAGGTGCTCTAAGGAACTCAATCACTAGTTCTTTGACGCGGTTTTCTAAATGCTATCAGAGCATGAATACCGGAGTTGGTCAAGGATCAACAGAGGGACGAGGCCATTACTATCGAAGGTTTTGTGACTTATCAAGCAAATCCTCAGTTCACTAAAATCATGAGGTCGAATCTGCTCACTCAGAATCACTACAAGACATGCATCTAGTAACCTCCTGTAATGAGACTCCTATTAAGTAAGGAATTAACATCTTCTACCAGTGAAAACACCATCATTTTCTAGATCCTGCACAATTAGAATTGTTGACGAATCAATCTGCAATAGACGGTAATACATGGATACAATGGAAAATACTAACACAACGAATCTATAAAAGAACATTGGCAGACTATGTCGACATAATTCAAAGACAAATGATTTAATAAACACAACGAATCATCACCATGAACAGATAACAGCCGAAAGCACGAGATTGCAACCAAAAAAAGAAAAAGAATGCAAGGAAAAGGATACACCAAGTAAAACCCATGGGCGAAAGCCCCAGCCAAGACGAGGGTAAACAAACGATCCCTCACCACCGGGTTCCTCCTCAACGAGAGCCGAACTGCGAAACCAGATTCCAAACGAAGCAACGCCAATTCAACAAGAAAAACAAAACCCAGATAGGATACGACAGAAACGATTGAAAACCCAACGAAATTTAATCAAACTCTAAACGATCATCATACGTACTGAGAGGAAGAACAGGGGCGTATATAAGAGGGACCAAGAACTTAATCGGGGCTCCTTTGTTTTGCTTCCTCACAACAGCCTCCCTTTCAAATCACCAAAAAGAAAAAGACCAAAACCCTCGAGTTAACACAACCGATCGATTCGGATTATTCAAGAAAGATGCAGACTTTGAGCTTCAAAAAGACCCAATTTTTTTAAAAAACAGAACGAGAATTGTGAACTTTACTGGTTGGAGGCGTCGGACGGTGAGGCCATTCAAGAGAGATTGATAAATGTGCGCGGACGCTTGAGAGAGATTCGTCAGGAAAACAAAGGAGTTTTCAACCAGAAAAATAGATTTTTTTTGTTAATTTTTTACTAGAGAGCCAGAAAAGAGTTTTGCTGGGCTCCGAGATCTCCAAATGATCTTTGGTTTTCATATTACTGTTGGCGGTGGTGAAGCGGTTTTCCGGTTTTGGAGACGGTGAGAAGCATTCGAGACGGCATGTCGTTTCAGCCTGCGCCCTTTGATTCTGGAGTTCTATATTGGGACGAGATTACTTTCAATTTTTTCTTTTGTTTTGCTAAATTACATGATTGCTCTTAGTTGATTTATCGAATTAGCCTTCAATTTCCGTAAATATAAATTGATATTTAACGACATATCCTTTAGACAATTTCTACTTTCTTATCTCCACTCAGGACTTTATTGTGCTTTCTAATAAAATTGATCAATTAAAAAAATTTGGAGCTCGATTAGATTGCATGATATAATCTAAAGACTTGATTGAACCAATTATAAGATTTAGCTTTTTGAATGTGTTTACATAGGGTTTAGAGCTTATGGTATATGCATGATACTATATTTCATCAAAGTTTTACTGCCTGATAATCCATTCATAATACAATTAAGCACGCTTTAAAACGACAAATGACCAATTAAAAACATAACCTAAGTAGACAAAATTGGACGAAAAACATTCATCCACTACTCATTTTTTGAACCGGGCCATGCAAGAAAGAATTATTAGTTAGGCCACGAGTGAGATGCATCCTAATGAACTTGACACAATTACACAGTCGTTCATTCAAGTTCTACGGATGTTCAACTACTGGATTGCGGGACTCAAATCGACGAGGCCTCATCTCATGGGCTTTTTTCACCGGCATGGAGGCATGGCACAAGGAAGGCTTAAAAAAACTTGGACTGAGAAAGCACCTCCGGCCATAATAGATTAATCTTTTTGAAGGAATCATTCGTTTTAGCATGCCAAAATTAGATTCATCAAGCTTGTGGGTTGAAAATCGGGTCAAAAATGATCCGAATCAAAATTAACTCATTTTATGTGTAATGTAAATGTAATGATCGGTATGTGACCCAAGATCAATTCTAAATTATTTTTTCATGAGATTATTGATTTTTGAAAAGAACGAGTATTTTCATAAATCGGCTGGTTGAAGAAGAAAAAAAAATTAATTCTCGTTAAAAATGTAAATTCTTTCCTGTTTTTCCTTCAAATTCTGGTCCCGTGACCCTCTGTCGGAACGAGGGCATGAAATTTGACGAAAAGTCCAAGGAGTTTGGTGAGATAAAGGGCGAAGGATTTGAAATTTCAACTTTTGTATATAATAATAGACTCTTAGGAAATTTCCTCGCACTTTCGCCTCGAAGAAATTTAGGAACGGGGAGGGGAGGTGGGGTAAAGTTTCAGCAGGATCTAAGAAAATCGAATCTAACGGAGGACACAGTAGCGTTGGATTGAAGCCCTGTTAGAAGAAAAAAGAGGAAGGAAAAATCACGCTTTCCCTTCCATCCAAAGCCTCCCTGTACGGCTTGTTTGCACTTTCCTCTCCCTCTTCGCTTCGCTGCTCGAAACCTACTCGAGATTCTCTCCGTCTCTGCGACCCACCAAGAATCCCCGACCCTCTTCGCCATCATCAATGGTGGGTTCGCTTATGTGCTTTTCTTTCCTTTTCATCATTCCATTTTTCGCGCGTCCATTCTTATATGGATAGATAGCTCGTGTTCTTGTCGTTGCTGGGTCTTCTTGAATCTCGATTCTTTTTGTGATTTCTTCTCGAGCTTTTGGGTCCTGGTCGGATGTTCTGGAGCTGAGCGATCTGGTTACGTGATCGCAAAGTTTGGATTTTTTTTTTTTCTCATTTGGTTTGTTGTTTTAATTGTTGTTGTTTCCCTTGCGTGTCTCTTTCAGGCTTTGCCGAATCAACCGATGTTCGATGACCCGAGGTTCAAGCTTCTCATCGTTGGCGATAAGGGCACTGGTAATTGTCACTGGCGTGCTCTGTTTTTACCAGTTTTGATTCAATCGCTCGTTACTTTGTATACAGAACAGGTGCATTTGCTGTCGCGATAAATTAGGGTTTGCTCTAGTTATTTTACTGGTCGGGATCAGGAAAATATAACATGCTTATGGCTATATATCCTTGAAGAGGATTTACCATTCGGAGTGGCGGACAGCATGTTTTTCCACAATTTCTGGGGATTTGTCTGAAATCGAAGGGTGTCAGACAAAAAGTGGTTTTGCGATCTTCTTCATTTGTCACGATGTATAAGCCATGAGATGATTTATCTTTTCTTTCTAGTGTCAAGCAAAGGGATAGCAGACTGAGCGTAGTCCGTTCCTTTGTGCAGGCAAAACGACTTTTCTGAAGAGACTTATTCCTGAGGAGTTTGAAAACAAATATGAGCGTAAGCGATGTGGAAATGCCTGTTATTTCCTTTTCTTTTTTTTTTGATGTCATTAGAATATCATATTGTTTAGTCTGTACTAATCTTCTGGTATTGTCCTTGCTCATAACAGCAACTACTGACGTCGAAGTCCATTCTCTGGATTTCTTGACAAACCGGGGGACGATCTGTTTTGACTGCTGGGATACTCCAGGGCAGGGTCTAAGAGATGAATATTAGTGAGTAAAGAGAGTTCTGTCTTAGAATTTCCTTGCTTTATAAATCAGTGGAAGGATTTTTCAGATTCCAGTTTACGTTCTTGTGAATTCAGTGATAATAGGAAGAAAAATGTTGTGTTGAGCTTGTATTTTACAATGCTTTAATTACAGGGTAGTTATATTGTGGTTGGTAGTTTATTCAACTGTCTGGGTTTTACTGAGGATAACTATTATCACTTGATAGTGGTGCAGTCAATTCTCATTTGTGAAGTCGTGGAGGAAGAAGCAAGTATTTTTGCAAAAAAATTTCCACCGTAAAGGGTGCATATCTGTTTCAGGGTTGTCCTTAGTTCTGATTTTGTTAGAAGTTGGTAAAATTTATGTCAGTCGTATCTCTTCAAAACCTTATTTTCGGACTGCGTCTTGTACTCAATGCTGGCGGTGTTAGAGTGGCCTTCTGAATGTGGCGATTTCCTTTATTCACATCTTAACCTTGCTGGAGAGGGATTCCCTCCCTCTCCCTCCTGTGTCTGTGGGTATCCAAATTTCAAACTTCTGTTCGTTGTTCTGCAGCATTCGTGGCCATTGTGCAATTATCATGTTCGATGTCACTGCTGGATCGACATACATGAACGTTCCTGGATGGCATCGCGATCTCTGCAGGTAGATTAGACATGCCGGCGACCTTTGTATTTGTTCTCGCATTACAGTTTTTGATGGTGCTATATCTCGCTAATTACCCATTAATTTAATAGGGTCTGTGAGAATATACCTATTGTTCTCTGTGGAAACAAGGTAGATGGGGAGAATAGGCAAGTTGAAGCAAGGCAGTTTACATTCGGGCGGAGGAATAATTTGCAGCACTGTGAAATTTCTGCAAGGACCATGTACAACTTAGAGGAACCCTTCCTCTACCTCGCCAGAGAACTTGTCGTACTTGAGCAAAACGTGCAAATCCTGTTTGCAAAGGTTGTTTTGGTCTAGTAGCTAATCATTTGTTGTGGTAAACGCAGGGACCCAAATCTGCACTTTGTTGAGCCTTTTGCTCTTGCTCCTCCGGAAGTGCACATGGACTTTGATCCACAGCAGCAGTAAGAATCTGGGCCTATATTATCTGCTATTTGCGAAAGTTGTTTCGGTCTAGTGGCTAATCATTTGTTCTGGTAAACGCAGGGATCCAAATCTGCACGTCGTTGAGTCTCCTGCTCTTACTCCTCCAGAAGTGCACACGGACTTTGCCCCACAGCAGCAGTAAGAATCTTGGCCTACATTATCTGCTTTTTTATATTAACGAATAGTCGTGTCGTCGTGCATCCTGGCCTTGGTCCTCCGCCTCTCTCTTCTGGATGCACTTAATTGCATATAAGTAAATCGCAATCGTGCTTGCGAATGATGCGGTTTGTATTATGGAGTGGTATTTGTAGCTGTCGTTGCCTGTCCGGTCTGTCTGATCTTTATTCTGTGGCCAGTGTCTTTTTTTAAAAGGATAGAAGAGGCGGTTATTGTCTTAATGTCGCGTGGGGTCACAGATACTGGTCACAGATACAATAGTATTCTGTGGCCAGTGTCTTTTTTTAAAAACATGACGCTCTGATGTGACGGGTAGAATCGAAAACCTTTGATTGGCCAAAAGTATTGTTTTTTTCTCGCGTGGGGTCAGTGTCACCATCAGTCTCGCGTGGGGTGGCGTCGCGTCGTTACACTATTTTGTCTTTTTCGTAAATTGTTCTGTAGCTAGTTTTCTTTTTTTTCTTTTTTTTTGGGTCAAAGTTGTGTAGCTAGTTTGATGGTTCATAAACCTCTTCTCAACTGTCCTTTGACCTACGGTGGTGGTTGTCTCGAACAGGCATGAGGCAGAACTTGCTGAAGCAGCTATTCAGCCACTTCCTGATGGCGCTGGAAAAGCAGTTTTTAGGTTTGGAGACGGTAGTGGGCATTCGAGACGGCAGGTGGTTTCAGCCTGCATCCTTGCGATTTTGGAGTTCTACATTGGGGAAGCGAGATGTTTTTGCTTTTTTGGTTTTGCTAAATTACATAATTGTTTCTGGTTGATTTATCAAATTAACCTTCAATTTCGGTGAGTACGAATCAATAGTTAACGACATTCTTTTTAGACAATTTTGGTACGGGAATTGCTGTTAGGGTGTTAGGTAGGTGGGTTGGTTCGAAAATTCATGGTCCGACCTAAATTAATTCATTTAATTTGTATCAATCCATTTTGATGTAATACAGTTTTGGTAAATTTGTACTCTTGACTCGATTTATATTGCTGTCATGCATCCATTCAATTACTTTTAAGCTCTTTATGTTAATGTGTTACTTGGTTAAAATTTTATGTCAAATTAAAAAAAAGAAAAGAAAAAAGAGTAAAATAACAAAATATGACGATGTATGTAAATAAAATGAAAGAATCATAATAATTAGAAAAGTGCGTATGTATCTGCTCTATCGATCGAAGTAAAATATTAAAATTTTACGACACGACAAATTACAAGATCTGCGAATCCCAATCCCACGGGAGAAGAAGATTCTTTACTTATATCAAACATAAAAACAAGCACTAATTGTGCAAATTGAAAAAGCCAACGTACGCTCAACGAGAACGCGAAATAGCCTTTGCATGTCATTATCACAAGCACCAAATAACGAAATAGCCTTTGCGCGTCATCATCACGAACATCAAATCCCCGCTTACTCGATAATTCACATGATCGGGAGAAAGGGAAGCGTATCTCTTGCCGCTCCAACCTTGTAGCGTATGTAACTAATAAACAAGTACCTCCAAACCCATGTTAATAATGCCAATTTCAACGGTGAGCCGATGACGTAACCAGTAAAAACAAGTGGCTAACAACAACCTCAAATTGCGAGTTGAAAGCATCCCGAACTAAAAACCTCCGACTACGTACGCTAAAGCACCGCGATCACCGGTCTTCGACGCACTTCTAGAAATCACCCTCCCGCCTCCCCTCCTCTCTCTCTCTCTCTCTCTCTCTCTCTCTCTCTAAGTACGTTGCGAGTAAAGCGAGTCAAAACACGGGGAGATGGGAAGTGGGACCCATGGCGTTGACGTTGATTTCGGACATGACCGGACCAATTAAAAGATTTAGAATTTAAACGCATTTCATACATAGGGTTTACAACTCTTGGCACAATTTTCTCAAAAGAAACGCAATAGATTACTTTGCGTGCTATTACGTCTTATCAAAGTTTGCATCTCGAGAGTCCATCGATACTATGATTAAGTGTGCTTTAAAACGCCAGATGTCCAATCGAACACATAATCTAAGGAGACGAGAATCGGGCGAAAAATATTCATCCATTGCCCATTTTTGAACCGGGAACTTATGGGGAGAAAGAAGAGAGAGTAGCTTTTTCACTAGCATCGTGGCATGGCACGAGGAAAGCTTCAAAAACTTGGACCGAGCAAGCACGGATGCTTGCCAACATTGAACAATGCATACTCCGTGCCTTAAAATCAGTTTTCTTTCTCGGGCGTCTTTGGAGAATTTCGCCGTAATTTTGCCGTTACGCATCCAACAATTGATAACGAGTCGTCGTTGGTCTGACACTAGGCGTTACTGTGACAGCCTGAATTTTCATAATTTGTTTTCGATTAAATAAATCGGGCCTTTCATCGAAACGCTAATAGTGCTATTCTCTGAGTTGATCACTCAAGAGATAACTAGACTATCTGGGGAAACAAGTAGGGAATCTAAATGCAATTGCACTTGAGGAATTCGACCATGAATCGACCGTTCAACCGTGTTGATCTGCGCAGGGTCATTACGGCACCGTCGAGATTGATCGAAATCGAGAGATAGGTCGATTCGGCGAGATATGTGATCAAATTGTGGGTGATTCCACTTGATTGAAGAATTCTCATCGATCGACACTAAATTGATTTTACGTCGTTTTGATACCCTAAGGTGCTCGTAATTGAAACCTCGAGATTTTCCCGACAACGAGAGTCGTTAATGTGTCGAAGATGTACTTTGTGACTCGAGATAAATCGATCACGGGTCAATTGCACTAAAAATTCCTAAAAGCTGCTCGATGATAGGTCACGCTAAGCGCGCCGGATTGAAAATAACCGCAAATTTGAACCCGATTTCGAAATTGAAAGTTACGAGGTGTCACAAGCTATTTTAGGAACGTCGACTCTCCGAGAAATTTTCGGAGATTCCGAGATTTTTGCGGAAAATTGATACGGACGTTGCGGAAAATCAGCGGAAGTTCGATGGGCTAAATCGATGGAATGGGACTTGCCGCAAACTGTGAGTGTCGGGAATTTATAGAAAATCGTTCGGGATTTTTTCTTCATCAATTGAATATCAAATTTGGGAAATTGAGTGAAGGAATTTATCCTAAAAATTAGTGAAATTCGGATCAATAATTGGGGATGGAATTTTGCACTTAAATTGAGTTATTTTGGTGGATAATTGATTGGAAAGTAATAGGGAACATCCAATTAATGGAATGGCTAAGGTTTGTCAAAGTTGGGCCCCCCTCTTGGCTTTCCTTGCACGACTCCTCGCCGACCTCTCCCTTCCGCAGCTCCTTTTCATTTCTTCCACCCTTATCAGTTCGCAATTCCTCACTTGCAGCTCATGCTTCCCCCACTCACACACGCCCATCATCCACCAAAATTCCTTCCATCTTTCCCCCACTCACGCCGGTCAACAATCAAGTCTTTCTCAACTCTTTTGTTGACCGAAGCCCCTCGCGTGAAGCCATCTGTGCAGCGGCCGTTTGTGTGTCCATCTCCAAGCGTGGTCTTCTCCAATAGTTCGAGGACACCCCCCACGAAGAAGCAAAGCCCACGAAGCCACCGAAGCAGGCCATCCCCTTCAGTCATCACGCCTGCAGCCGTTGTTCTCAGTCCACGTCCCCACCGCCAGCTCCTTCTACCGCTCGATCATCCGATTGCCTTCAAAGCTCGTGGATTTCGGCTTGCACGAAGACCAGCAAATCCGTGGCCGCGTCTCCCCCAGCTCGAGTTCAGCAGCCAACGCCAGCAGTTGCTTCGTCCGTTTCTCCTCTTGCGCGTGCGTCTCGGCCCCGCAATCCACTCGGCCACTCAGCCGAAGAAGCCCAGCCTGTAGAAGCTACTGCTTCTCTGTCTTTGTTGCTCCTTGGAATCAGCCCACGCAAGTTTTTAGAAGCCGCTCAGTTCAGCCCATCTGCAGAGAAATTTCAGTCCAGCTTTTGAAGCCCAAGCTTAGGCCCAAGTTCAGTTAGTTCTAGCCCAATTTCAGTTCAGCCATTTTGGGCCCAAGAAGAAGGCCCAAGCCCGCGACCAGCAGCCTGCAGAAGCCCAAGACCTAAACTCAGCCTTGCTGAGTTGTGTTGGGCCAAGTTTTAGGCCCGGCCCAAGTTTGCCGACGCCGCCGAAAATTAAGGTTTCGGCCGCCGTCGCGTCGTTGTCGCGGTGAACCGGTTTTCGCAATACACGGTGAGTTTATACTCTAAACTCTGCTTAGTAGGTTAATGACGTTTAGGGGTGTTAGATTTATTTTATTAGGAATTAGGTGGTTAGTTAGATTAAATTAGAAATTGAATTATTTAATTGAGCATGTTAGGTGGTTAGCATGATTTAGCTAAGGCCTAAATAAATTGTACTATTTATCTAGAAGGGTTAGGGAATTTTCCGGGTCCGTATTGGTTATTAATTTAATGATTCTGGCCTAGGTTAGTATTTTTAGAATTTAAATTGATTTATTTAAGTAATTATTTAATTAATAATTATTTTTCCGGAAATTAGCGGGATAGCCGATGACCGAATTTCGTCTTGATTGCAATGGTGTGGTTAATTTCTGCAATTGAATGTTAAATTATGCAAATTGAGTGTTGATTTGACTTTTTGGTATTTAATTCCAAAAATTGTGAATTTCAATATTTATTCAAAAAAATCCAGGTGTCGGGTTTTGACACGAAAATGGTTTTTAGTACTATATGAAATAGTGGGATTTCAAAAAGGATGAATATCAATTTTCCTGGATCAAGTTGTGTGTCCCACACACGACTAATTTCATGTGAATTTCTAATACGAAGAAAAGGCCCGGGCTCACCATTTTAATTGAAGTATTTGAGTGCAATGCACGGTGCCCTGGGCCATATTTGAGTGATCGTGTGATGGTTATGAAAATCGTCCTGTTGAGTGGGCGTTATCCTTATTTGGGATACCCCCGGACAACGGGAAGCCGGTCGGATTGATTACGGACCCTATGCTCCTTCGGGAAAGCCGTCGATAAAGAGACGCTTGCCGCGCTCCATGAGGGGAGGCGATGCCTGGCAATGCCAGAAGACCGCCGAACTGAGAGTAGGCCGTGCTATATGCCGAGATCAAAAATTAAGAACGCATGATTAATTGAGTGTGGCGTTTCAATTTACGGAGCTTATTTGTTGCTCATGCTCGTGTTGTCTATGAGATAAATTGTACTGACCTGCGGGGTGGATCTGAGACGAGGTAAGTCTCCTTGATTGTGTGATTGCGTGCTTAGGACGCTTCTTGGCGCATTTCCCTCCTAATTGGGGTTTAGAGCTTAGACTCGGCGAGATGATATCTCACCCGTTGTGGGACAACATTTTCGGTGTCGTCAGTGGAGGACCTGGAGGCGAGAGGAGGTGATCGGAAGCATGATCGGTTAGGACCGCCTTCTTTTTTGGAAGGCGCCTTTTGTAGTCTTTTGGCCATAGACTTGTGTTCATGACTCAGTGTATATATATAAAAGCATGTTTGTTTGTGAATCTATTATCCTGCCTTTCTATCCCGAGATGATTACTGTCAGGGGATTTCTTTTCGCTTCCGCATGTGCAATAAAATGGAAAGGGTCGGCGACTCGTCTTGGGAAGTCGCAAAATTATTATCGGCCGAGATAGGGATGGGCACGCGCTCGGGGTCCTGGGGTGTGACAGTTACTTTACCATCCAACGTCTAGATGGCCGATCTCTTCCTTCCGATTGCCCCGCAAAAGTTGAACCTCATCAATGGCCCTGGAACACTTTTTAATTTCGGGTTCTGCTAAGGGCAAATTGTCTCCGGTCACGATCGATTGATTATTTGTAATTTGTTTTTTCCCATCGGTGTGGATGGTCTATTTTTGATAAGAAATATTCGACTTAGTGTGTCAAGATTGATTAAGTTACCTCGCGACGCGGCTTTGTTTGGCTATGGGAAGGGAGGGAATTTAGGGCTAATTTTTAGATATGTTCTTGCTTTTCATTCGAATTTTGGTTGCCTAAAATCGAATTTCTTCCATTATGGGTCTCTGGGGAATTTCACTAGTAATTTTGTCTGTTTGGCATTCGACAATCGATAAGGAGTTGTTTGCAATCGGACGATACACATTATTTGATCGTCCAACGTTTGGATACTCGATCTCTTCGATTTGACGATCTATATTTCGATCGCTTTACAAAATTCGAACTTCATCGATGGCTCTAAAAAAAATTTTTAATTCCAATTTTACCAAGGACAAACAGTCTCTGATCACAATCGATTAAGCATCCGTGAATTATCTATCTTTGATAAGGAATCATTTGATTTAGTATGCCGGAATGGATTAAAATAGCTGACGACACGGCTTCGGTTTAGCAGTGGGAGGGGGAGGAAATAAAGGGCCAAAATTTTGGATTTTTTTTTCATTGATTTTCAGTCAAATTTTCGTTCCCCTTATTCTCACACACACCGAGGGAATGAAAATCGATGAGACTCGACAAGAATTAGAAATTTCGCTTTTGTATATTCTTCAGAAATTTCCTCTCACTTTCGGAACGAAATTTAGAAACGTGGAGGGGAGGAGGGGCAGAGTTCAGCCAGGAGTCTGTACAGATGGGACGGTCAGCAGATTCTAATAAGTTAATCGAATCTAACGGAGGAGAACAGCAGCGTCCGCTCTAAGCCATGTTAGGCAGAAGAAAAAAGGAAAAAGGGAAAATCACGCTTTCCCTTCCATCTAAACCTCCTTCCTGTACGACTTTCCGCCCTTTCCTACCTCTCCCACTTCACTGTGCTGCTCCGAACCCGTTCGAGACCTCTGTCCGTCTCCGGCACCCACCAAAAAACCCCGAACCTCTTCGTAATCATCAATGGTGAGTTGGTTTGTGTGCTTTTCTTTCCTTTTCATCATTCCATTTTCCGCGCGTTCGAGACCTCTGTTCTTGTTGTTGCTGGATTTTGCTCTCATTTTTTTCTTTTTTAAATTTCTTTCTCGTTTCCTTTGCGTGTCTCTTTCAGGCTCTGCCGAATCAGCAGACTGTCGATTACCCGAGCTTCAAGCTCATCCTCGTCGGCGATCCTGGCACAGGTAATTGTCGCCGGCGTGCTCTGTTTTACCTGTTTTGATTCAATCGTTCGTTGCTCTGTATACATAACGGGGTGCATATGCCGTCGCGATAAATTAGGGTTTGCTCTAGTTATTTTACCCTTCGGGATCAGGAAAATGTAACGTGCTCGTGGCTATATCCTTAAAGATAGAGGATTTACCATTTGATGTGGCGGACAGTATGTTTTTACACAATTTCTGGGGATGTCGAAAAGTGGTTCTGCCATCTTCTTCGTTTGTCATGCTGTAGAAGGCATGAGATGTATCTTTTCTTTCTAGCGTCAAGCAAGGGATAGCAGGCTGAGCTTAGTCCGTTCCTTTGTGCAGGCAAAACGACTTTTGTGAAGAAACATCTTACTGGGGAGTTTGAAAAGAAATATGAGCGTAAGTGATGTGGAAATGCCTGTTATTTCCTTTTTTTGATGTCGTTAGATTATCATGTTGTTTACTCTGTACTAATCTTCCGGGTATTGTCCTTGCGCATGACAGCAACTATTGGCGTCGAAGTCCATCCTCTGGATTTCATCACAAACTGCGGGAAGATGCGGTTTTACTGCTGGGATACTGTTCCGTCTTGGAATTTCCTTGCTTTTTAAATCCGTGGAAGGATTTTCAGATTCCAGTTGAAGTTCTTGTGAATTGAGCGATGATAGGGAGAAAAATGTCGTGTTGAGCTCGTATTTAACAACGCTTTAATTACGGGGTAGACATATCTTGGTTGGTAGTTTATTTAACTGTCTGGGTTTTGCTAAGGATAACTATTATTACTTAATAGTGGTGCGGCCATTTGTTTTTTGTAAAGTTGTGGAGGAAGAAGCAAGTATTTTTGCCCCAAAAAAAAAAAAATCCACGGTAAAGGGTGCATATCTGTTTCAGGGTCGTCCTTATTTCTGATTTTGTTAAAAGTCGGTAAAATTTATGTCGGTCGCATCTCTTTAAATCTTATATTCGAACTGCGTCTTGTACTTAATCCTGGCGGTGGTGGAGTGGTCTTCTGAATGTGGCAATTTCCTTTATTCACTTTTTAACCTTACTTCGGGAGATGGGAATCCCTCTCCCTCTTGTGTCTTCGTGTGTCGAAATTCAAACTTTCATTCGTTGTTCTGCAGCATTCATGGCCAGTGTGCAATTATCATGTTTGATGTCACTGCTCGAATGACGTACAAGAATGTTCCGACATGGCATCGTAATCTCTGCAGGTAGAGTAAAAACAATCGCGACCTACTTATTCATTTTCGTACTACAGTTTTTTATGGCAACTACATTTCCGCTAATTTCCCATATTTATACAGGGTCTGTGAGAATATGCCCATTGTTCTCTGTGGGAACAAGGTAGATGTGAAGAATAGGCAAGTTGAAGCAAAGCAGGTTACGTTCCAGCGGAAGAAGAATCTGCAGTACTATGAAATTTCTGCAAAGAGCAAGTACAACCTTGAGAAACCCTTCCTCTACCTGGCCAGAAAACTTGCTGGGTACTTGAGCAGAACGCGCAAATCCCGTTTGCAAAAGTTGTTATGGTCTAGTAGCTAATCGTTTGTTCTGGTAAACGCAGGGATCCAAATCTGCACTTTGTTGAGTCTCCTGCTCTTGTTCCTCCAGAAGTGCACATCGACTTTGCCCCACAGCAGCAGTAAGAATCTTGGCCTATGTTATCTGCTTTATTTATCGTTAATTTCTACGAATTGTCGTGTCGTCGTCCGTCCCCCCCTTCGTCCTCCCGTTCTCTCTTCTGGATACATCACAATCGTGCTTGCAATTGATGCGGTTTGTATTATGGAGTGGTAATTGTAGCTGGGGTTGTCTGTCCGGTCTATCTGATCTTTTTGTCGGGTCGGGTCACAGATATAATAGTGTTCTGTGGCCAGTGTCTTACAAAAAAAATAAATAAATAACTGTTCAATCGCGTCATCAACTATTTCAAAGAATATCTGATGCCTTTGTCCCTAGCTAGCACCTGACAAAAGTTCATGGCTTTGGGCCAACTTTTTCAAAGACACACTGTTGATGCCTTTGTCATGTAGCTAGTATTGACAAAAACACTGTAGATGCCCCCCAAAAAAAACACTATACATGCACCCATTATCCTGTAGCTAGTATCTGACGATAAAAGAACTCTGTAGATCCCCATTATTCTGTAGCTACCATCTGACCCCAAAAAAAAAAAAAAACTTTGGGCCCTATTTTGTCTTTTAGTAAATTGTTCTGTAGCTAGTTTGATGGTTCATAGGCCTCTCCCCAACTGTCCGTTGACCTATGGCGGTTCTTGTCTTGAACAGGCATGAGGCAGAACTTGCGGAAGCAGCTATTCAGCCACTTCCCGATGGCGCTAGAAAAGCAGTTTTCAGGTTTGGAGACAGTAATGAGCATTCGAGACGGCAGGTGGTTTCAGCCTGCATCCTTGCGATTTTGGAGTTCTACATCGGGGATGGGAGATGTTTTCACTTTTTCGGTTTTGCTAAATTACATAATTGTTTCCGCTTGATTTATCAAATTGACCTCAATTTCGGCAAACATGTATTGATAGTTAACAGCATACATATTTTTTTAGACAATTGCGGTACATGGATGCTGTCGAGGGTGTTAAATAGGCAGGTCGGTTCGAAGATGTTCCAACCTAAATTAATTCATTTAATTTGTGTTGATCCATTCTTTTATAATACAATTTTGATAATTTGTACTCAGACCCGATTTATATTGCTGTGATGCATCCATTTAATTACTTTAGGCTCTTTATGTTAATGTGTTACTTGATTAAAATTTTATGTCGAATTAAAAAAGAAAAGAAAGAGAGTAAAATAACAAAATATGACGATGTACGTAAATAAAATGAAAGAATCATAATAATTAGAGAAGTGCGCATGTATCTGCTCTATCGATCGAATTAAAATCTTATAACACGACAAATTACAAGCTTTGCGAATCCCACCCACGTGAGAAAAAGATTCTTTCCTTATATCAAACATAAAAACAAGCACTAAGCACTGTGCGAATTGAAAAAGCCAACGTATGTTCAATGAGAACACGAAATAGCCTTTGCACATCGTCATCACAAGCACCAAAAAGCGAAATAGCCTTTGCGCGTCGTCCTCACGAACATCAAATCCCCGCTTACTCGATAATTCACACGATCGGGAGAAAGGGAAGCGTGTCTCTTGCCGCTCCGACCTTGTAGCGTATGCAACTAGTAAACAAGTACCTCCAAACCCACGTTAATAATGCCAATTTCACCGGCGAGCCGACGGTGAAACCGGCAAAAACAAGCGTCTAACAACAACCTCAAATTGCGAATTGAAAGCACCCGGAACTAAAAACCTCCGACTACGTACGCCAAAGCACCACGATCACCCGTCTTCGACGCACTTCTAAATCACCCCCTCCCCCTCCCTTCCCTCTCTCTCTCTCTCTCTCTCTCTCTCTCTCTCTCTGAGCACGTTGCGAGTAAAGCGAGTCAAAACACGGGGAGATGGGAAGTGGGACCCATGGCGTTGACGTTGATTTCGGACATGACCGGACCAATTAAAAGATTTGGAATTCAAACATATTTCATACATATGGTCACAGCTTTTGGCACAATTTTCTCAAAAGAAACGCAATAGATTACTATGCGTGCTATTACATCTTATCAAAGTTTGCATCTCGAGAATCCATTGATACTACGATTAAGTGCGCTTTAAAACAACAGATGACCAATTGAGGCACGTAATCTAAGTAGACAAAATCAGGCGAAAAATATTCATCCACTGCCCATTTTTGCACGGGCATAGTGGCATGGCACAAGCAAAGCTTCAAAAAACTTGGACCGAGCAAGCACGAATCGTCAGAGGTCTTACAAATATTGAACAACGCATATACTCCGTTCCTTAAAATCAGTTTTCTTTCTTTGGCGTCTTTGGAGAATTTCACCGTAATTTTGTCGTTACACATCCAACAATTGATAATGAGTCACTGTTCGTCCAATGATGGACATTACTTTAACATCCAACATTTGTATACCTGATCTCTTCCTTCCGTTTACCTTGCAAAAATTGAACTTAATCAATGGCCCTAGAACACTTTCTAACTTCGGGTTTCACTAAGTGCAAATTGTCTCTGGTCATGATCGAGTAATTATTTGTAAATTTTTTGGTGTTGGGGTAGATGGTCTATTTTTGATAAGGAATATTCAATTTAGAGTGTCAAAATTGATTAAGTTACCTTGCAACACGGCTTTGTTCGGCAATGGGAGAGGAGGAAATTATGGGCAAAATTTTAAATTTTTTCATGCTGTTCATTCGAATTTTGGTTCCCTAAAATCAGTTTTCTTTCTTTGGTGTCTATGGGAGAATTTCACTCTAATTTTGTCTATTTTGCAATCCGACAATTGATAAAGAGTTATTTTCAGTTCAACCATGGACAATATTTTATCATCAAATGTTTGGATACTTGATCTCTTCAATTTGATGGTCTATATTTCAATTGCCTTGTAAAAGTCAAACTTCATCAATGGCCCTAAAACACTTTTTAATTCCAGTTTTGCTAAGGGTGAATTGTCTCCGGTCATGATTGGTTCATTATTTGTGAATTTTCTTTGTTTTGGTGTAAACCGTCTATCTTTGATAAGGAATCATTTGATCTAGTATGCCAGAATTGATTAAGGTAGCCTATCACCGAGCTTTGTTTTGGCAATTGGAGGGGAAGGAAGTAATCTAAAATTTTAAATTTTTGATTGCTTTTCATTTAAAATTTTCGTTCCCTTACCTCTCTCACACAACGAGGGAATGAAATTCGATGAAAATTGAGGAGAACGTGAAATGTTGTTTTTATATATTCTTCAAAAATTTCCTCACTCCCTCGAAATTTAGGAACATGAACGGGGTGCAAGTTCAACCAGGAGTCTGTAATTATCGGACGGTCAACAGATTCTATAACACTGCTTGTCAGAAAGTAATCGAATCTGACGGGGGAGATAGCAGCGTCAACTTAAAGCAACGTTCGACAAAAAAAATAAAAAATGCCCGTCATCTTTCTTCTCATTCCTCCTCTTATCCTTGAATGAGCGGTTCGCGATTCGATAAACCTACTTATTAGAATAATTTCCTTATTTTTTGAGATCCAAAGCCTATTCCATTACAATTCCCGGGTCTATCCAAGCTCTACCTATAATTATTAATCGAACGATTGTAATGAATTATAACTTTTAATGACCACCAATTACTGCTGCAATACTGATCATAATTTATATTATAAAAGTCACAGTTATAAAATAGAAACTCAGACTAGTGGTTCCAAATTATGCACTTATCATCAAACATCATGAAATACCGTAGGATCGTACGAAGATATAGATCAATTTAAATTCCACCAATCTAGAATCGGGAAACTATGCATCGAAACAGATTCTTTAATTTTTGAAATCTATAACCCCGATTCGGTTTTCAAGTTCTAGGTTCTATTCTCCCATCGCTTTCCCTCCTCTTAAAACCTAACCTGCTGTCTCCTTCATTTGTCACGACACAGAAGCCATGGGGTGTATCTTTTCTTTTAGTGTCAAGTAATGGATGGCAGGCTGAGCGTAATCCGTTCCTTTGTACAGGCAAAACGACTTTTGTGAAGAGACATCTGCCTGGGGAGTTTGAAAAGAAATATGAGCGTAAGTGATGTGGAAATGCCTGTTAGTCCATAGTGATTGATACTGCTCTGAGTTCAATGGGCATAAACATTGGGCTCAAATCAGGTTAAAGTTGGAGAAGCAGTAGGGTAATTGCTCATTACTGATTCATAGATAGTATTATCATAGAGAGAACTTTGTTCCACTTTATTGTTACGAGGCTGAGCAGGAAAATATCAAGCATGGCCCCATTAGTGTTAAGAGATATTATGTTCTGAACGCAACGTTCTTTTTCTAAATTAGATGAATGCCGTATCAAGAAGCCAAAAGTATATCCACAAGGAGATAAATAAAGGAACCTAGTTCACCAAATAAATCAATTCAAGTTACTCAGATTTGTAAGTTCCTCTTATTTTTCCCCTCTGACATTATCCGGTTTATACTCTTGCCTCACCTAATCGTGAATCCCCCGTGAGGATCACATCATATGTGAGAGAATGTAAATACACATCAAGCGTACCTTAATATTGCTAGAAGTACAATCGGACCCCAGGCTCTTACTCTGGTTGCTTATAATACATAGATCCCAGGTGGTGTTAGAATGCCTTTTTTGTTTGCTTGACTTCCTAAAACTCGTGGTTCCTCAAACCTACATATTTCAGCCAAAAACAACTTGCTACATATTGAAAGGAACTGTATCTTAGTTCATGTCGTTAAATCATCCGCAGCAGAAAATAGAGACCTTACATGTCAACATCCTAGGAAGACCTCGACATCCATTTGAAGAGAGTACTTTTTACAGAAGGAAAGAGCTCATCACTGAGGAAAACATTCTTTCATGGATTGTGAGTAAAGACTTGATTTCACAAGTATACAAGGATTCAAACCTATCTGCTACCGCCTTAGTATCTAAAGGTGCTCTAAGGAACTCAATCACTAGTTCTTTGACGCGGTTTTCTAAATGCTATCAGAGCATGAATACCGGAGTTGGTCAAGGGATCAACAGAGGGACGAGGCCATTAATATCGAAGGTTTTGTGACTTATCAAGCAAATCCTCAGTTCACTAAAATCATGAGGTCGAATCTGCTCACTCAGAATCACTACAAGACATGCATCTAGTAACCTCCTGTAATGAGACTCCAATTAAGTAAAGAATTAACATCTTGTACCAACGAAGACACCACCATTTTTTTAGATGCTACACAATTGCAAACCATTGATGGATCAATCCGCAATAGAAGATAATAAATGGATAAAATGGAAGATACTGATACATTCATCTATAGAAGAACATCGGCAGAAAATCTCGACATACTTCAAAGACAAATGCTTTAACAAACACAATCCATCAATAACGTGAGCGTGAACAGATAACAGCCGAAGGCACGGGACGGCAACAAAAAGAAAAAAGAATGCAAGAAAAAGGATACACCAAGTAAAACCCATGAGCGAAAGCCCCAGCCAAGACGAGGGTAAACAAACGATCCCTCACCACCGGGTTCCTCCTCAACGAGAGCCGAACTGCAACAAAACCAGATTCCGAACGAAGCAACGCCAATTCAATAAGAAAACCAAAACCCAGATAGGATACGACAGAAACGATTGAAAACCCACGAAATTTAATCAAAACTCTAAACGATCATCATACGTACTGAGAGGAAGAACAGGGGCGTATATAAGAGGGACCAAGAACTTAATCGGGGCTCCTTTGTTTTGCTTCGTCACAACAGCCTCCCTTTCAAATCACCAAAAAGAAAAAGACCAAAACCCTCGAGTTAACACAACCCATCAATTCGGATTATTCAAGAAAGATGCAGACTTTGAGCTTCAAAAAGGCACAAATATTTTGAAAACAAAACGAGAATTGTGAACTTACTGGTTGGAGGCGTCGGACGGTGAGGCCATTCGAGAAAGATTGATCAATGTGCGCGGACGCTTGAGAGAGATTCTTCAGGAAAACAAAGGAGTTTTCAACCAGAAAAAGAGTTTTCCTTTGTTAATTTTTTACTAGAGAGCCAGAAAAGAGTTTTGCTGGGCTTAGAATTCAGATCTCCAAATGATCTTTGATTTTCATATTACTGTCGGCGGTGGTGAAGCGGTTTTCCGGTTTTGGAGACGGTAAGAAGCATTCGAGACGGCATGTCGTTTCAGCCTGCGCCCTTTGATTCTGGAGTTCTATATTGGGACGAGATTACTTTCAATTTTTTCTTTTGTTTTGCTAAATTACATGATTGCTCTCAGTTGATTTATCGAATTAGCCTTCAATTTCCGTAAATATAAATTGATATTTAACGACGTACCCTTTAGACAATTTCTACTTTGTTATCTCCACTCAGGACTTTATTGTGCTTTCTAATAAAATTGATCAATTAAAAAAATTTGGAGCTCGATTAGACTACATGATATAATCTAAAGACTTGATTGAACCAATTATAAGATTTAGCTTTTGAATGTGTTTACATAGGGTTCAGAGCTTATGGTATATGCATGGTACTATATCTCATCAAAGTTTTACTGCCCGATAATCCATTCATAATACAATTAAGCACGCTTTAAAACGACAAATGACCAATTGAAAACATAACCTAAGCAGACAAAATTGAGCAAAAAACATTCATCCGCTACTCATTTTTTGAACCGGGCCATGCAGGAAAGAATTATTAGTTAGGCCACGAGTGAGATGCATCCTAATGAACTTGACACCATTACACAATCGTTCATTCAAGTTCTACGGATGTTCAACTGCTGGATTGTGGGACTCAAATCGACGAGGCCTCATCTCATGGGCTTTTTCACCGGCGTGGAGGCATGGCGCAAGGAAAGCTTAAAAAACTTGGACTGAGAAAGCACCTACGGCCACAATAGATTAATTTTTGCAAAGGAATCATTCGTTTTAGCGTGCCAAAATTAGATTCATCAAACCAGTGGGTTGAAAATTGGGTCAAAAATGATCCGAATCAAAATTAACTCATCTTATGAGTAATGTAAATGTAATGATCGGTATGTGACCCAAGATCAATTCTAAATTATTCTTTTCATTAGATTATTGATTTTTGAAAAGAACGAGCAGTTTCATAAATCGGCTCGTTGAAGAAAAAAAAAAATTAATTCTCAATAAAAATGTAAATTCTTTCCTGTTTTTCCTTCAAATTCTCGTCCCGTGACCCTCTGTCGGAACGAGGGCATGAAATTTGACGAAAAGTCCAAGGAGTTTGGTGAGACAAAGGGCGAAGGATTTGAAATTTCAATTTTTGTATATAATAATAGACTCTTAGGAAATTTCCTCGCACAAGAAATTTAGGAACGGGGAGGGAGGTGGGGTAAAGTTTCCGCAGGATCTAAGAAAATCGAATCTAACGGAGGACACAGTAGCGTTGGATTGAAGCCCTGTTAGAAGAAAAAAAGAGAGAAAAATCACGCTTTCCCTTCCATCCAAAGCCTCCCTGTACGGCTTGTTTGCACTTTCCTCTCCCTCTTCGTTTCTGCGACCCACCAAGAATCCCCGACCCTCTTCGCCATCATCAATGGTGGGTTCGTTTATGTGCTTTTCTTTCCTTTTCATCATTCCATTTTTCGCGCGTCCATTCTTATATGGATAGATAGCTCGTGTTCTTGTCGTTGCTGGGTCTTCTTGAATCTCGATTCTTTTCGTGATTCTTCTCGAGCTTTTGGGTCCTGGTCAGATGCTGTTTCTTTTGGGGGTTCTGGAGCTGAGCGATCTGGTTACATGATCGCAAAGTTTGGATTTTTTTATTTTTTTATTTTCTCATTTGGTTCGTTGTTTTAATTGTTGTTCTTTCCCTTGCGTGTCTCTTTCAGGCTTTGCCGAATCAACCGATGTTCGATGACCCGAGGTTCAAGCTTCTCATCGTTGGCGATAAGGGCACTGGTAATTGTCACTGGCGTGCTCTGTTTTTACCAGTTTTGATTCAATCGCTCGTTACTTTGTATACAGAATAGGTGCATGTGCTGTCGTGATAAATTAGGGTTTGCTCTAGTTATTTTACTGGTCGGGATCAGGAAAATATAACATGCCTATGGCTATATATCCTTGAAGAGGATTTACCATTTGGAGTGGCGGGCAGCATGTTTTTCCACAATTTCTGGGGATTTGTCCGCGATCGAAGGGTGTCAGACAAAAAGTGGTTTTGCGATCTTCTTCATTTGTCGCGATGTAGAAGCCATGAGATGATATGTCTTTTCTTTCTTGTGTCGAGCAAGGGATAGCAGACTGAGCGTAGTCCGTTCCTTTGTGCAGGCAAAACGACTTTTCTGAAGAGACTTATTCCTGAGGAGTTTGAAGAGAAATATGAGCGTAAGCGACGTGGAAATGCCTGTTATTTCCTTTCCTTTTCTTTTCTTTTTTGATGTCATTAGAATATCATATTGTTTAGTCTGTACTAATCTTCTGGTATTGTCCTTGCGCATAACAGCAACTACTGACGTCGAACCCCATTCTCTGAATTTCTCGACAAACCGGGGGGACGATCTGGTTTGACTGCTTGGATACTCCAGGGCAGGTTCTAAGAGATGGATATTAGTGAGTAAAGAGAGTTCTGTCTTAGAATTTCCTTGCTTTATAAATCAGTGGAGGGATTTTTCAGATTCCAGTTTACGTTCTTGTGAATTCAGTGATAATAGGAAGAAAAATGTTGTGTTGAGCTTGTATTTTACAATGCTTTAATTACGGGGTAGCTATATTTTGGTTGATAGTTTATTCAACTGTCTGGGTTTTACTGAGGATAACTATTATCACTTGATAGTGGTGCAGTCAATTCTCATTTGTGAAGTCGTGGAGGAAGAAGCAAGTATTTTTGCAAAAAAAATTTCCACCGTAAAGGGTGCATATCTGTTTCAGGGTTGTCCTTAGTTCTGATTTTGTTAGAAGTTGGTAAAATTTATGTCAGTCGTATCTCTTCAAAACCTTATTTTCGGACTGCGTCTTGTACTCAATGCTGGCGGTGTTAGAGTGGCCTTCTGAATGTGGCGATTTCCTTTATTCACATCTTAACCTTGCTTGTGGGAGAGGGATTCCCTCCCTCTCCCTCCTGTGTCTGTGGGTATCCAAATTTCAAACTTCTGTTCGTTGTTCTGCAGCATTCGTGGCCATTGTGCAATTATCATGTTCGATGTCACTGCTGGATCGACATACATGAACGTTCCTGGATGGCATCGCGATCTCTGCAGGTAGATTAGACATGCTGGCGACCTTTGTATTTGTTCTCGCATTACAGTTTTTGATGGTGCTATATCTCGCTAATTACCCATTAATTTAATAGGGTCTGTGAGAATATACCTATTGTTCTCTGTGGAAACAAGGTAGATGGGGAGAATAGGCAAGTTGAAGCAAGGCAGTTTACATTCGGGCGGAGGAATAATTTGCAGCACTGTGAAATTTCTGCAAGGACCATGTACAACTTAGAGGAACCCTTCCTCTACCTCGCCAGAGAACTTGTCGGGTACTTGAGCAAAACGTGCAAATCCTGTTTGCAAAGGTTGTTTTTGGTCTAGTAGCTAATCATTTGTTGTGGTAAACGCAGGGACCCAAATCTGCACTTTGTTGAGCCTTTTGCTCTTGCTCCTCCGGAAGTGCACATGGACTTTGATCCACAGCAGCAGTAAGAATCTGGGCCTATATTATCTGCTATTTGCGAAAGTTGTTTCGGTCTAGTGGCTAATCATTTGTTCTGTAAACGCAGGGATCCAAATCTGCACGTCGTTGAGTCTCCTGCTCTTACTCCTCCAGAAGTGCACACGGACTTTGCCCCACAGCAGCAGTAAGAATCTTGGCCTACATTATCTGCTTTTTATATTAACGAATAGTCGTGTCGTCGTGCATCCTGGCCTTGGTCCTCCGCCTCTCTCTTCTGGATTATGGAGTGGTATTTGTAGCTGTCGTTGCCTGTCCGGTCTGTCTGATCTTTATTCTGTGGCCAGTGTCTTTTTTTAAAAGGATAGAAGAGGCGGTTATTGTCTTAATGTCGCGTGGGGTCACAGATACTGGTCACAGATACAATAGTATTCTGTGGCCAGTGTCTTTTTTTTAAAAACATGACGCTCTGATGTGACGGCTTGAAGAAAACCTTTGAAAGTATTGTTTTTTTCTCGCGTGGGGTCAGTGTCACCATCAGTCTCGCGTGGGGTGGCGTCGCGTCGTCACACTATTTTGTCTTTTCGTAAATTGTTCTGTAGCTAGTTTTCTTTTTTCTTTTTCTTGGGTCAAAGTTGTGTAGCTAGTTTGATGGTTCATAAACCTCTTCTCAACTGTCCTTTGACCTACGGTGGTGGTTGTCTCGAACAGGCATGAGGCAGAACTTGCTGAAGCAGCTATTCAGCCGCTTCCTGATGGCGCTGGAAAAGCAGTTTTTAGGTTTGGAGACGGTAGTGGGCATTCGAGACGGCAGGTGGTTTCAGCCTGCATCCTTGCGATTTTGGAGTTCTACCTTGGGAAGCGAGATGTTTTCGCTTTTTTGGTTTTGCTAAATTACATAATTGTTTCTGGTTGATTTATCAAATTAACCTTCAATTTCGGTGAGTACGAATCAATAGTTAACGACATTCTTTTTAGACAATTTTGGTAGGGGAATTGCTGTTAGGGGTGTTAGGTAGGTGGGTTGGTTCGAAAATGGTCCGACCTAAATTAATTCATTTAATTTGTATCAATCCATTTTGATGTAATACAGTTTTGGTAAATTTGTACTCTTGACTCGATTTATATTGCTGTAATGCATCCATTCAATTACTTTTAAGCTCTTTATGTTAATGTGTTACTTGGTTAAAATTTTATGTCAAATTAAAAAAAGAAAAGAAAAAAGAGTAAACTAACAAAATATGACGATGTATGTAAATAAAATGAAAGAATCATAATAATTAGAGAAGTGCGTATGTATCTGCTCTATCGATCGAAGTAAAATATTAAAATTTTACGACACGACAAATTACAAGATCTGCGAATCCCACGGGAGAAAAAGATCCTTTACTTATATCAAACATAAAAACAAGCACTAATTGTGCAAATTGAAAAAGCCAACGTACGCTCAACGAGAACGCGAAATAGCCTTTGCATGTCATTATCACAAGCACCAAAAAACGAAATAACCTTTGCGCGTCATCATCACGAACATCAAATCCCCGCTTACTCGATAATTCACATGATCGGGAGAAAGGGAAGCGTATCTCTTGCCGCTCCAACCTTGTAGCGTATGTAACTAATAAACAAGGACCTCCAAACCCATGTTAATAATGCCAATTTCAACGGTGAGCCAATGACGTAACCAGTAAAAACAAGTGGCTAACAACAACCTCAAATTGCGAGTTGAAAGCATCCCGAACTAAAAACCTCCGACTACGTACGCTAAAGCACCACGATCACCGGTCTTCGACGCACTTCTAGAAATCACCCCTCCCGCCTCCCCTCCCCTCTCTCTCTCTCTCTCTCTCTCTCTAAGCACGTTGCGAGTCAAGCGAGTCAAAACACGGGGAGATGGGAAGTGGGACCCATGGCGTTGACGTTGATTTCGGACACGACCGGACCAATTAAAAGATTTAGAATTTAAACGCATTTCATACATAGGGTTTATAGCTTTTGGCACAATTTTCTCAAAAGAAACGCAATAAATTACTATGCGTGCTATTACATCTTATCAAAGTTTGCATCTCAAGAATTCATTGATACTACGATTAAGTGTGCTTTAAAACGACAGATGACCAATCGAACACATAATCTAAGGAGACAAAATCAGGCGAAAAATATTCATCCATTGCTCATTTTTGAACCGGGAACTTATAGGGGGGGAAAAGGAGAGAGTAGCCTTTTCGCTAGCATCGTGGCATGGCACGAGGAAAGCTTCAAAAAACTTGGACCGAGCAAGCACGGATCGCCGGAGGTCTTACAAACATTGAACAATGCATACTCCGTTCCTTGAAATCAGTTTTCTTTCTGTCTTTTGAGAATTTCACCTAATTTTTGTCGTTACACACCCAACAATTGAGAATGAGTCGTTGTTGGTCCGATGATGGACATTACTTATCCGACATTTGGATACCTGTTCTCTTCCTTCCGTTTGGCTTGCAAAAGTTGAACTTCATCAATGGCCCTAGAACACTTTTTAATTTCAGGTTTCACTGAGGACAAATTGTCTCTTGTCATGATCGATTAATTATTTGTAACTTTTTTTTTTTGTGTTGGGGTGGATGGTCCATTTTTGATAAAGGAATATTTAATTTAGAGTGTCAAAATTGATTAAGTTACCTTGCAACACGGCTTTGTTTGGCAATGGGAGGAGGAAATTATGGACAAAATTTTAAATTTTTCATGCTTTTCGTTCAATTTTGGTTCCTTGAAATCAGTTTTCTTTCTTTGGTGTCTATGGGAGAATTTCACTGTAATTTTGTCTATTTTGCATCCGACAATTGATAAAGAGTTATTTTCAGTTTGACTATAGAAAATATTTTATCATCAAACGTTCGGATATTTGATCTCTTCAATTTGACGGTTTATATTTTGATTTCCTTGTAAAAGTCGAGCTTCGTCAATGGCCCTAAAACACTTTTTAATTCCAATTTTACTAAGGGCAAATTGTCTCGGTCACGATCGATTAATTATTTGTGAATTTTCTTTGTTTCGGTGTAAACTGTCTATCTTTGATAAGGAATCATTTGATCTTGTATGCCAGAATTGATTACGATAGCCTACCACCGAGCTTTGTTTTGGCAATTGGAGGGGAAGGAAATAATCTAAAATTTTAAATTTTTTTATTGTTATTCATTTAAATTTTCGTTCCCTTACTCTCTCACACAACGAGGAATGAAATTCGATGAAAATTGAGAAGAACGTGAAATTTTGTTTTTATATATTCTTCAAAATTTCCTCACTCCCTCGATGTATCGAGGGGAGGGCAAGTTCAACCAAGAGTCTGTAATGATCGGACGGTCAACAGATTCTAGAACACTGCTTGCAAGAAAGTAATCGAATTTGAGGGGGGAACAGCAGCATCAACTTAAAGCAACGTTCGACGAAAAAATAGAAAATGCCAGTCGTCTTTCTTCTCATTCGTCCTCCCATCCCTGAACGAGCCGTTGGAGATTCCGTATAAGTTTAAGGTAAACCTAGCCATTAAAATAATTTCCTCATTTTTTGGATGTAGAACCTATCATATCACGGTCTATCCAAGTCCTATCTATAATTATTAATTGAACGATTGTAATTAATTATAACTTTTAATGACCATCGATTATTGCTATAATTTATTGATCATAATTTATATCTAGGCTCACGAAAAATACGAAATATTAATAAAGTAAAAGTCTCAATTATAAAATGAGAGATCAGACTAATGATTCCAAATTATGCACTCATTATTAAATGTCATGAAAAACTGTAGGATTGCACGAAGATATAAACCAATATAAGTTCCACTAATCTCAAATCAGAAAATTACTCGTCGAAATAGATTTTTCAATTTTTAAAACCTATAATCAGATAAATTTCAACTTATTCGATTTTCAAGTTCTAGGTTCTACACTCCAACCATCCTCCTCCTATTCTCCCATCGCTTTCCTTCCTCTGAACACCTACACTGCTGTCTCCTCTCCCACCACGCTTCGCTGCTCCGAACGCATTCGATTCTCTCTCTCTCTCCCCGTCTCTGCCACCCACCAAAATCCCGACCCTCTTCGCCATCATCAATGGTTCGTTCGTTCGTTCGTTCGTTTGATTTTCTTTCCTTTTCATCGTTCCATTTCTGCGCGTTCATTGTTTTTTTTTTCGGTAGGGTAAGTTCTGCGCGTTCATTGTTCTTGATAGCTTTTTTTTTTTTTTTTTGGCTGGGTCTTCTTGATACTCGAGTCTTTTGGTCATTCTTCTCGAGCTTTTGGGTCCTGGTTAGATGTATTTTTTTGGGAGGGTTTCTGGAGCTGAGCGATCTGGTTAGTGATCGCAAGTTCGGATTTTGATCTCATTTGTTTTGTTTTGTTTTTTCCCCCTTGCGTCTCTTTCAGTCTTTGCCGAATCAGCCGACGGTCGATCACCCAAGCTTCAAGCTTCTCATTGTCGGCTATAGAGGCACAGGTAATTTGTCGCTGGTGTGCTCTGTTTTACTGGTATTGATTCAATCATTCGTCGCTATGTATACATGACAAGGTGCATATGCTGTTGTGATAAATTAGGCTTCGGTCTAGTTATTTTAGTGGTCGGGATCAGGAAAATGTAACATGCTCGTGGCTATATCCTCGAAGATAGAGGATTTTCCATTTGAAGTGGCGAGCAGTATGTTTTTACACAATTTCTGGGGATTTGTCCAAAACGAACGGTGTCAGACAAGAAGCGGTTTTGCGATCTTCTTCATTTGTCACGACACAGAAGCCATGGGGTGTATCTTTTCTTTCTAGTGTCGAGCAATGGATGGCAGGCTGAGCGCAGTCCGTTCCTTTGTACAGGTAAAACGACTTTTGCGAAGAGACATCTTACTGGGGAGTTTGAAAAGAAATATGAGCGTAAGTGATGTGGAAATGCATGTTAGTTCATAGTGATTGATACTGCTCTGACTTCAATGGGCATAAACATTGGGCTCAAACCAGGTTAAAGTTGGAGAAGCAGTAGGGTAATTGCTCATTACTGATTCATAGATAGTATTATCATAGAGAGAACTTTGTTCCACTTTATTGTCGCGAGGCTGAGCAGGAAAATATCAAGCATGGCCCCATTAGTGTAGAGATATTATGTTCTGAACGCAACATTCTTTTTCTAAATTAGATGAATGCCGTATCAAGAAGCCAAAAGTGTATCCACAAGGAGATAAATAAAGGAACCTAGTTCACCAAACAAATCAATTCGAGTTACTCAGACTTGTAAGTTCCTCTTATTTTTCCCCCCTTTGACATTATCTGGTTTACACTCTTGTCTCACCTAATCGTGAATCCCCCGTGAGGATCACATCATATATGAGAGAATGTAAATACACATCAAGCGTACCTTAATATTGCTAGAAGTACAGTCGGACCCGGGCTCTTATTCTGGTTGCTTATAATCCATACATCCCAGGTGGTGTTAGAATGCCTTATTTGTTTGCTTGACTTCCTAAAACTCGTGGTTCCTCAAACCTACATATTTCAGCCAAAAACAACTTGCTACATATTGAAAGAAGCTGTATATTAGTTCATGTCTGTAAATCATCCGCAGCAGAAGAATAGAGACCTTACATGCCAACATCCTGGGAAGACCTTGACATGCATTTGAAGATAATACTTTTTTCAGAAAGAAAGAGCCCATCGCTAAGGAAAACATTCCGTCGTAGTGTGCAAGTGAAGACTTGATTTCACAATTATACAAGGATTCAAAACCTATTTGCCACCACCTAAGTATCCAAAGGAGATCTAAAGAACTCAATCACTGGTTCTTTGAAACAGCTTTCTAAGCGCTATCAGAGCATGTATACCAAAGTTTGTCAAGGGATCAAGAGCGGGACAAGGCCATTAACGTTTAAGGTTTTGCACCTTATCCATCAAATCCTCAGCTCACTAAAGATCATAAGGTTGAAACTGCTTGCTCAGAATCACTACAAGACATGCATCTAGTAACCTCCTGTAATGAGACTCCTATTAAGGAATTAACATCTTGTACCAACGAAGACACCACCATTTTCTAGATCCTATACAATTACAAACCATTGACCTATCAATCCGCAATAGACGGTAATAAATGGATACAATGGCATCTACCAATACATTCATCTAGAGAAGAACATCGGCAGAAAATCTCGACATAAGTCAAAGACAAATGCTTTAATAAACACAATCCATCAGTACCACGAACATGAACAGATAACAGCCCAAAGCACGAGATGGCAACAAAAAGAAAAAGAAGGCAAGGAAAAGGATACACCAAGTAAAACCCATGAGCGAAAGCCCCAGCCAAGACGAGGGTAAACAAACGATCCCTCACCACCGGGTTCCTCCTCAACGAGAGCCGAACTGCGAAACCAGATTCCGAAACGAAGCAACGCCAATTCAATAAGAAAGACAAAACCCAGATAGGATACGACAGAAACGATTGAAAACCCACGAAATTTAATCAAACTCTAAACGATCATCATACGTACTGAGAGGAAGAACAGGGGCGTATATAAGAGGTACCAAGAACTTAATCAGGGCTCCTTTGCTTTGCTTCCTCACACAACAGCCTCCCTTTCAAATCACCAAAAAGAAAAGAAAGGACGGTCAGCGTATTCCTCCCGCTCAAAATTTCTCTCTCTCTCCTCACTTGAATAGGCCGGTTCTCTCTCTCTCCTCGTAAAGAACAAGAACGCTCAGAGCCTTCCTCTGTTTCCTTCTCCGCGCATCCCACCTCCTCCGGTTCCGTCTCCGTCTCCGCCTCCGCCTCCGCCTCGGCCTCGGCCTCCGCCCCCGCCTCCGCCTCCGCCTCCGCCTGCCCAAAAGCCTCGCTGGTCATCTCGGTCTCGTTACTGAGCGGCACCAGGCTCCGCCACTGACCGGGCGCTGTCCTGACGCTAGCCCGCTCGGTCGCGAGGAGATCTCGGCGGACTTGGGCGGGGTCGACGGCGCGGCGAAGAAGGAGAGGCCTGCTGCTTTTTCTCTCTCTTCTTTTCGGAGCGTGCGCTATTTCTTCCCGCTTCTGCCTCTCTCTTCCTCAAGCACTCCTCTCCTCTCTGTCCCGAGTCCTCTCACTCACCCCAAGCGCCCCCCTCCTCTCTATCTCGAGCCCTCTCACTCACCCTAAGCGCTTCCCTCCTCGCCTCGTTCTTGGTCGATGATGGCGGAGCTCTGCTGATGGCTTCGCATGGTTATCCGCCGAGCCTCGTTCTTGGTCAGGAGCAAGGGCGCGAGCAGAGTCGTCAGGGTGAGTCTCGACTTCTCTCGGTTCCTCTCGATTCCGTCCGTCGCGGATTCGAATAGGAACGAACTGGTTTCGTGCCTAGGGATTGCCGAAGCGCTTTGGATAGCTTCCGTCGGTTGATTCTTGTGCGGTGTTGTCGATTTTGTTCTGTTGTCGTGGCAGCTCCGTGCTTGCTGCTTGGCGTTCAGTCTTTGATTGGGTCGTGTGGTGTTTTAGCTCTGTAGCTCGTCGTTAGCTGCGGCTTTTGTGAGTTTCGATGCTGCACTGTGCACGTCGTCGACTGGGCCTCTGATGTGTTGCGGAACTCTGGTTCTCTGGGAGATTCATCTATGTAAGATCTCTTGATTACGAGTTTTTTGTTTTTTCACCACTCTGTCTAAAAGATTGAAATTTTACAACTCCATCTCGACCTCCGTGGCTTGATGCTCCAAGCTTGGTGATTTCGGGTTTAAAGAGTGCTGCGAAATTGCAATTAAATTTTGCTTTTCATTGGTGCTTGCACGTTGCGAAGCTTCGTCTTTGTTGATTCTGACGTCCTCAATTGTTTAGGGTGGTTTAGATCTGTGTGCAGTGATGTTTGCTAGGGATTTTCTTTTGTTCTATGTTAAATTATAGAAATGGCTAATGTTGGTCAGGTGTTGGCTCCTTGTTATTTTGCATCCTGCATTCGGGAAATCTAATTATGGAAAGTGCAGGATCTTCAGCCAATTTTGCCTGCTGTAGGACAAGACAAGACATTATAAGATTGGGATCCATGACCCTCAGTCCTAATCAATTCAAGGAGGCAGTGGAACCCCTATATGTACTGTTAGCAGCAAAGCGGTGTGTGCAGATTGATTCTGTGCAGATTGATTCTGTGGAGAAAGATCCCGTGATTCTAGATTTGCAAGGTATGCACGTAATACTCAGTTGAAGATCTCTCTTTTTATTTTTATTTTTTTTTAAATCAATTCACGTTATATGTCAGCTTGTCCAAAAGGAGAGACCTTGAAATAAAGTGCTCGCGTTCCTTCTGGGTATAATTTATTTCTCATGTAAATTTGTTAATTACAAGCTTCAAGTCATTGATTTCATTTGATGAAAATCTCACCCTTCATGCCACAGAGATAATGAAATTTTTTTTTTTGGGGCCATTATTATTTATCACCCTTACAGTTTTAAATCATCTTACCACAAAACTACTTAAGAATATGAATTTGTATCCTTTTGCAAGTGCTTGATGGTATAAGCAATTATATTAGGCCACATGAATTTGTAGAATCATACGCTTAATGGAAACTGAAATTAGCAATTTATTCATGGCACTTGCATTTGTATGGTCAGAAAATTCATGGAAACTGAATTTCAACAACAAATGGGGATTACTGTTGAGGTTGGTAGAACTGGCTAAAGTGCTGAACCATTTATATAGGTTTAGGAGATCACTGAAACCAAGATTTTCTTCTAAAGAAAACAATATAGCTTTTGTAGGGCATGTGTTGCAGTGCTCTTTGCAGTTAAACAGGTTACTTGTCGTGAGAGGGGATGGTCAAGTAATGGTTTATTTATTATGATTGTAGATGTCACTCAACTACTGGGCCCCTAGGCACCGGAATTGCCAACAATCCACCATGCGGAGAGAAGTCTTTGAGTTTAGCATGTCTGGATTGAGTTGTGCTGAAAAGCCTGGACTAGATATGTCTCTAGTATCTGATTTAACGGGTCTTCACTCAGTGGAAACTGACATGCATCGCCTGCCCATCATTCCTTCTCTCGTCTACCATAACTTTCAATTTTCCACTCAGAGCGCTCTCTCAGATTTCGTGGGAGATTTGGTCCGAAATTCAAAAATAACCATTAGCTCCAATGGTAGAGTCTTGATCACAGCTAGTGGGGCTGAGATGAAGGATCTCCTCTCAATTGTAGCGGAGTTTTACCTATTGAGGAACTTTAACTCAAGGGAGAAAGCTTTCGATGCCAGTTCCTTACGACAACAACCACCTCATATGCTTAGTGGGCCATCGCCTTAAACCGTTGTTAAATTGAGCATATCTGTTTGTAGATGAACATGCAATTGAGAAATGCCAAATTGTTGCCCTGTTATATTTGTGTATGCGCCAGGCCAGTCTTTAGCACTTTATGGAACTGTATATCTACCTCAATAAACTTATTTGCTTCTTAATATATCTAACTGAGTGAGAACCTTAGTTGTAAGTATAACATGTGGGAAGTAAACACAAAAACCACCCCATGTGCATCAACTTGATTTGCTTGACATTAGAGAAGCATGACCCTTGGAAGGAAAGTAAGCTTAAAGGCTACAATAAGCAGGTGGGTTGAGCTGACATCTGGCATTTCGCCATACTGCTGGGGGATGTTTGTGCTCAGAAATTTGCATGCTTTTGATGAACTTCAAATAGTGTTATTACATGGCTTCTGCCTTATGTATGTGAATCCTCTGACCCAAGCGTTATAGAATCTTCGTTCAACAGTATATTAAGTCAATTGTTTTGTTTTATATGTTCCTGTTTATATTCTTCTTCTTATTTATATTACTGCTGCAAATGTACTTTTGGAAATAGACTGCTCATATCCTTATGTCACACTAATTTTCTGCATTATGGTTCTTGATCATTTCAGGAAACTGCAAAGAGGAGGTAGACAAAATTATGGTTACTGATGCACCACTTCTCTTTCCTCCTGGACAGGTACTTCTTGCATTTTCCTTTTCTTACAGTTCTACTTTTACTTGGTTCATGAGCAAATTTTAGGCTTGGCAACTTGCTTTCAATTTTGGATAATTTCCCATTAGGTTTATATACTCTATATGAGGGAGTATAGATTTGTTGAATAAAGGAGTTGAACTCATGTCAGATGCTTCAACGTGTTAAATGGGTATCTGGGCAACAGAGAATATGGTGGGGCAATTTGTAACCTTTAGAAATGTTGGCTGCAATACCGGTAATAGTGGATGTGTTTGGAAATTATAACTCTTGAGCGCTTCCAAGATCTTGGTCTCTACCTCACTGAATAAATCCTTTAGAATTTCTCCTTAGTTTGATGGTGTAGCTGAACTCCCATGTTATATTCTTAAAGGCTTTTTTATGTTTTCTGGTGCAGCTGGCATTGGTGGCTTTGCGTCATGCTAATGAGGTGCATAGACTTCTGGACTATGAAAGGTTAAAGCAACTCAATTTTTTTTTTTATGAAACCAACAATAAGAATTACTTGCCATAGACATCTCTATTGGGGCAGCCAGTTGTTCTGATTCTCTTGGTACCTTAGTTGTAATGATGATTGGGTCAATTGAAATTTATGCTTCTTTTCAGATACCTAGAGAACATGCTCATACGCCAAAATTCC
This sequence comes from Eucalyptus grandis, assembly GCF_016545825.1. Taxonomy (NCBI): domain Eukaryota; kingdom Viridiplantae; phylum Streptophyta; class Magnoliopsida; order Myrtales; family Myrtaceae; genus Eucalyptus; species Eucalyptus grandis. Next base: position 15,576,411 of record NC_052614.1, read on the forward strand.
ATTCACAGCAGCACAGAGCTCATTCAGCATCTGAATGCGATAGATTCGGTAAATCCTCAAGTTTTCTCGCATTTATCTCAAAATATAAAAGCATGACTGGTCTTGCGATCTCAATTCTACTTGAAAATGCAAGTCATGTGGGCCTTGCAATAATTACTGTTGTGAAAGTTGGTATGATGGTAACCTACAATATTGGAATCGGCCTTGTGGTTGCTCGTAGGGAAGACGGCTCATGGTCTCCACCTTCTGCAATTTCTTCATGTGGAATAGGGTGGGGAGCATAGGTAGGCTCATTTTATCGTATCCCTGGATTTTGATTTCATCAACCTTAAGGGCCAAGTGTCGGAACCAACAAGTGTTTTTGGCTTTCATGCAGTCTGCAGATTAGCCACGTGAATCAACGTGCTCAAAATGATTGTTTAGATAATAAACAACAATTTGATTTTTTACTCCATCCGGAATGCTTGATGTATTGTCTGCTTCATTTCCATGGTCTCTGTGAGAATTTTCCTTTGTAAATGTCTGGTCTGTCATCCTTCTATTTCATGGAATGTGCCATTTTTTTTCTCCTTTCTGGAACTCTATCTAAGAACAGTATTTCTCAGGATGAGATTTGGACTTTTTGTTTGATTACCATGTTGCCATTGAGTTTTCAAGTTCCTTTCTGCATCTCTGTTCCCTTTCTCTGAATTTGTGTTTTGCTTTTTTGTGGAAGTGGGAGAAATCCCTGAGCCAGAGATTGCCCTTGTGTTACTTATAATCGTTCCCTTTCTGTTAACATGTCTATCGCATTAATAGCTTATGCTTCTGCTTGTGTGGCTTAAGCTCGAGCAAAGAAGTCTTGCATAAAACATAAAAATCAACTAAAGAAATCTTTAGTCGATTCCCCTTCCTCCCGAAATGATAACAACAATAATTGTAAAAATCAAATACATAAATGAAAAGATTATCCCTGCAAGAAATGTTTGATTTTGTGTTATATTTTTATGTAGAGATATCCTTATTCCAGTCAATAGTAACCAGTCAAGGATGATTGCAGGCTGGAGGAGAATTGACAGACTTCGTTATAGTGTTGAGAACAACTAAGGCTGTGAAGACATTTGGTGGTACTACTCATTTTTCAGTTGGGGCTGGTTTGAGTGTAGCAGTTGGTCCTATTGGAAGGGCTGCTGAAGCTGATGTACGAGCGGGGGATGGTGGCTGTGCTGCTTGTTATACGTACAACTATAGTAAAGGTACTCATCTATATAGCTATTTTTCCTTTTAAACTGTGGAGTTGTCCTCTGGATTGATTTTTGGGGTATGAATACATTGCTATGCAAAAAAACATGGATAGTATCCTATGATATTAACCATTTTAATGTGATAGTAATTTCTCTATTTTTATTAAGTCCTAAGTGGATGCAATAACAGTCTCGGGACGTAGAAAAACTGCTCATTTTGTAAAGGATATTGTTCTCTCACTTTCTTTCTTCCTCATTTGTCTCTGTTGCTGAGGTGAGCTACGTAGTCTAGCTTGTATGGCATGGGTATCTGTCCTTAGGCAGTCATGTAAAAGATTATTCTCCAATTACTTAAAATGCTCTTGCACAAATGCTATTTATATATTCAATAAAATGATGATACTCTTTACTTTTTCAAGCTATGTGAAGCCGTTTTCATTAGATCATTGGTCAAAAAAGTTTCTACAAAGAGCATTTCTTGAGAAGCTTGCTTGTTGCCCATTTCTTAGTGCCAAAGAAATGGGAAAAGGGAGAGACATTAGTTGAGAAAGCTTCTGCAGGTATATTTTTGAATAAGCAATCATTTGAGAGAACACTGAGCTTGATTTGTCATAGATCCTACTTAAATTGAGACGCTCATGGTAAAAAGTTGGAGATGTCTAGAATTTGTATTTCTCATTTTCCTATCATTTCATTGCCAGCAGTCTGTGGGGCTCGTTCCTCTTTCTAAAGGTCTTTAATTGTTCTCAACTTTTTCATAAAATAATTGCAATTGCTTTTGTTGGATGCTCCCTTCAAGGCAGTGTCGTGACAACACGGACAAGAGAAAATTGCCGATTTTATGGCAGCCAGTCTATAAATGCATTGGACATACTACTTGGTTCGTTGCCGAGGCCGCCAGCTGCTGCCATCCTTTATAACGCACTCGCGGACATGTATCAGAAGCTGGAGTGGTCATCACCATATTAGTGCCGTACAGCTTGGTCAATTGTCCCCGATACTGCCTATGGAAGTTCTTAGCTGCAATTCTTGCCACTGTAAAGTTGTCTATTCTTATCAAGTGTACAACATGTTCAAACTCATTGCTTCCCTCTCTTCGCCGGGGGGTTTCAGGAGAGGAATATGTAAATAGTTATAATTGCTGGGATCAATCTTTGGAATGTACATATAGCTATCCATTTCATATTTGGTGTTTACTCAGGGTATCGGGGAAGACAAGCAAAAACCACCCTTCTTTTCAGATTAGTTTGAAGATTGCTTGGGCATGTCCTAGATGGAGGAAATTTTATGTGATTGTTCATGATGAACCCAGAAAAACAGGTTGCGTGGTCGCGACCTGATATACAGCTCTTCTATGGATCTTGTTCGGTACTGCACCACGCATTAGACTCGAGTCAATGCACTGTAGCGGAAATCCACCTCCCTCCCTGTTACGAAGTAGTGCATACAGATCATAAACAAGAGAAAATTGCTGATTTTGAGTAGATCCGAGCTTTTTATGTAAATCCCCCGAGAACCACACCCATGATTAGCCAGTATGATTATAGCAGTTGCTTTGCCTAAGTGGGTTCATGATTTGGTTCAGCGCCTTCTTGTGTGTCCTTTAAGCGGAAAAACGCAAGAAAGAGAAATCCGAAACCTCTTAAGCGTGATATGTTGCCGCATTTCAGCCTTCTCTACTGGCCGTTGCCACCTACCACCGCCCGTGGCGGCGATGGTGGCACGCCTCTAAGTTCAGCAATGGTTTGGTCTCCCGTTGGATAGAAAGGACTGTCGAGGGGACATAAAATCATTTGAGTTTTTCCTCTTTCTTTGTCCTAGACCAGAACTGTTTTTCCTTTTCTCTGCTCAAATCGAATACAAAGTGACCGATTCCCTTCAATTTTTCTTTCTTTTTCTTCAGTGAATATCTAAAGAAAATCAAATAGGTTTTCTCTTTCGTTTTCTCTTTTTACGTTGTTATCATTGAGAGTCCCTTTTTTACCCTTATTTCTATATGAACGAAACAGAGTCGGCAATCTCAGATTGAGATCTCTCTGTTCTAAAATAGGATCAAGCTGTGTTCGACCGGAGGGTAGCATGGAGTTAGATGGAACAAAATGCGGGATTGAAAATTACAATCCTCGAACTTCTTTATATCAAATCACTTATCCGACGACTCATTTCATATATAATCGTACGTACTACAGATGCTTTCTAATATAAATTACTGAAAAATTACAATATAAAATACTAGGATTAGAAAAGAAATCAAACAAACAAAAAGAAAACCTAGACCTAATGACTGCCCCCGAAACTCTAGGACAAGAGCGACGTCCTCCTCGATGGTGGGCGACACCAACACCACAATGACCCCCATGGTGGCGGTCGTCTCCGTCGCAATGGTCACTTAAGACCGCCGTAATTGATTCTCCATCTCACGCGCACCCGTGAGAGATACAAAGGCGACCACCGCACACCATTCAGGTGAGAGATAGAGAGAGAGCGAGCGAGAGAGATGGCCACCCAATAAATAAAACAAGGTCATTGTTAGATATCACTGTAGCAACAAAATAGCACAATAGCAAATGGCGAACAAAAAATTTAACTCAATTGATGAGAGAATAATATAACCAACCAACTCTAATATAAGCTCACATCCACCTAATGCGAACATTTAAACTCCAGCTTGAAATGAATATTCACAATTCCTCTTCAGCTTTCAAGGCGACTCCAATTGAATCGTTGACATAAGATAAGGACACTTCCATATTGTATAGGGACAAATCAGGATAAACGAATGACTCCCCATTAGAGTATCACTCCAACTGGTTCAACTTCATACTTCTTCCCACAGTATGCTGAGAAGATTGTCACCTAAAGGAAAACACTTGCCCGCATTAGTCCTCTATACAGAAGGATGGGTGTAGAGAAAAGGACAAACAATTGAGTATGCTCACCATCGTATTTAGAACTATCTTAGCCTTTGTTAAGTCCGTCGCAGTACATTCAATGAGAACATTTTTGTCTTTAAAGGTTTTGCCGGATGTGCACCATTGATAATTGGCGGCGAGAGAGCACGGTTACGCATGGAGTAAAAAATTAGCCTTTTCAGTGATAAGAAGCTTAGTCAACTGTATCAATTCAGTCAATGTAGATGCTCGCAAATCAATCAGACTATACATCAGAAATATCTGTCAAATTGTTGATTGCAAGACACCCAAAAAGTGGATGAAGCATCACTTTGCCCACACTGTTTGGCTATGACAACTAAATAGTCACTCCAATTTGTTCACATTGAGCATATTCAATGGGAACCAAAATTGTGAAGCCAATGGCAACAGTGTAATCTATCCGCAACTGGAGTAACCAAATATCATTGGACCTGAATGAGCTAGATTAGAACCCCATGTGCAAAAAAATCCGAAACTAATCTTTTTAAAAAGCTGCCACCCTGTTCAAACAGGATAAATAGCTTAATGGTCAACCGTAATTGGTGTTGCCTAATTAATACATTACCAATAAACATCAGTCCACAGCTAATCAAGAATTTATGAAGCAATCAACTGTATCATTTCTAATTATTCAGGACGTCAGAAAAGAAAATGCCATCCACTGTTGTCAAGCAAGGCCCGAACCTAAAATAAGGGACATGTTACATTAAAAGTTTGGGATGAATCCTTTAGCAAGAAATTTTTTTAACCTTTTCTTTAAATGAACCCAAAGAATGTATTAGCAAGGTAGATCTTAAGTCATGAAATGATATTCCGGGAAAAATTAATTTTTGTACTAAATTATAGTATCTTTCTTATTGACATTAGGCCCTTGCTTTCCCATATCAAATTTTGTGACACCGCATGCAAAAGTTCTTTTTCCCAATATGGTACCTAGCAACCGGTGGAGAGAGATATGAAATAAGAATGGACTGCTAAGTTCAGTGTAAAGGTGTACATAGGAAAGACAATGGTCAAAGAAAAGCAAAGATGTATAAAAGACTACACATTTTCACCTTTTTCCCTGGCTCTCTTAAAAGTAATGTTATAGGCATAAGACTAGGCTCTGAAAGTCTCCGACTGTGCTAATGTAGAGTCGATAGCTGCTTTTCTAAAAACTTCGCCCTTTTACTAAAATAATATACCTCCTTTCTCAGTTTTGTTTAGAGAAAGGAACAAAAAGGGTCAAAGAACATGACCTAATTTCATCTTTTTCCTTGAGGGAATGCCTCAGAGAATGACCAGCCTTACTTGAGGTGCTTTTGAAGTCACCACATTGGGTGCTTGCCCAGGCAACTCCAGTGCTTTTGAGAACACTAGTGACACCTAAACAGAACAATTGATCTCACTTCAACTCATAAACGAGACCAAGCACTTAGTGGCTTAATGTGGCAGAAGATGCTTGAAGGCCTAGATTATTTTCTCTTTGCAAATTGAACCCAATGCATCGATCAACCCCCAAATAACTCAAGGTTGCGATATTAATGACTTAAGTGGCAATGGTTGAATCAAAACTAAGTCAACATGTCATTACATTTAAGTGGTTATTTATTATTTTCCCTAAAAATCAATATACACACTTCATATTTATACATGGAACTCACATTACAAAGAAGAGTGTATGAAGAAACCAAGATACCTCTTTGAATCATAGATAACAGGGAACACAAAGGCGAGTTCTCTATTATGTGCAAGAACTTCTTCAATTTCAAACCTGACTGCAACAAAGTAGCGAAAAACAGGTAAAACAACATGGCAAAAATTGAGGAACTATTACATAATTCTTTATTTACAGGAAGATATCAACTAGCACACTGAATAAGCAAGTTCCAAGCATAAGATATATGTAACAAAACAAATATGACAGCTATAAAAAGACCATTAAAAGGAGCAGCTATTGAGGACCCACCTTATAAAATTCCATTAGTTCATCGGCTCAAGTTCTTCACCTAATATCGGAACAGAAACTAAGGCGCGATCAGCCAACACATCAATCACGGTTGGTAGAGAAAACAAAACAAATATATAAATGAAAGCAATCTCATGAATTCAAAAGTGGCATTGACATGTTAAGCATACTTAATTTGGAATAATTCACTTTGCAAAATAGTAATTAGAAATAACACGCTAATGCATTGGAAACTACAAAATTTCCTTTTTAGTTACTTAGTAAGTCTCCTTAGAGCACTGTTAACAAAAGGGCACTTGTTAAGCATACTTATTTAATATGATTCACTTTCCAAAGAAAAAATTACAAATACCACAAGAACAATCTTTGCATCCAATTGAAAACCATAAAAATTTCTTACTCAACTACTTAAGAATTGCCCCTAGAGAACAGTTAACAAAATCCTTACATATACATAGATCTTCACCACAGATCAGACTCATGGCACTTGCATGAACAGAAAAATACAATCTTTATCATGAAACTACCTGCTTCAAGAGGACGAAACTTATACTGGAAGGCAGCAAAGCCTGAGACCAAAAGAAAAGGAACATGAGTCGGTGATACGCTGCACTTCTCGTAACATTTTATCATACTTTGCTCTAAGAAACATTTAGCCGTAGCAGATATATAACTCGTACATATTAAGAAGAAACATTTAGCTGTAGCAAAATATATAACTCATACGTATTAAGCTAAACCAAATGTGCAATTCCTTGTCATGTCTGTTTTCGTCTATGCTTTATCTAGTAGATGAGCACTCCTAATAGCGAGACATAATACTACGAATTTTTGGGATCAAAATAGAGTATCTCGGATATATATATAGTAATACCATCCTGGGACAAGCTCGAGAGGATGACAAAACTTGAACTGGTCAAAGCTTGTCTAGCTAGCTGCAACTCCTCGAAAACATGTAATAGATCTTTGAGGCAAAGTGTGGGGGTAGAAAGAAGCTTCAAGAGGGAATCCTTCAGGCATTTAAATATATAGAGAGAAAAAAAAGGAAAGAATAGGTGAGCACAAGCTTCCAGCCCGGATAACACTCTATCATGACAAGATCCATTATGCCAGCAATCTGAAAATCTTCCATTTAAGTTCTAGCTGGGCCTTAGCTTCAAGCGAGGATAGTAGGACATGTGCAGAATTCTTCATTTTAGATTCTAGTTTAGGCGATTAGTTCAAACACACACCTCATAGCTGAAGGGGCCTTCTAGCGTATCCAAGTCATGAGTCCCAATTGCAACCGGTGTTCTTCGCCTAAAATATCGAGAGAATCCGAGCATGTCAATCCAAGCAGAACATTTTGAGGATCTAGCATAAACACAAGCATCTGATGTACTAAGTCGAGGGATTGGGGGGCTGGGCATCTATTACATGCAAATAAAATATCAAATTGAATATAGATCTCGAGAATGAAAACTAGTTCAAGCAACATATCTATCATCACCACTTCACCAAATTATTCAAAACAACTCAGCGGAGTCCTCTCTTCACATCCAGGCATTTCTCACAATTTAAAGCCCTCCTAAGGGTAATAATATATATGGCCCCTACTGAGCACATAGAGCATAAACAACAGTGAAGCCATGACTTATTTAAAAAAACAAAAAAAAAACAAAAATAAATAATGCTTCCCTCACATCTTTAATTTATAAAGTAACATTATTGTATCACACTAAAATGCACGCTTGCAAAGACAATTGGCTGCATGCTGGAAATTTTTTAAAACCATTGGTCTGGACAAGCCATATAGGACGTTGCATCTCAATGTAAGATCACGGTCGCTCTTCTGTACATTTAAGGTTCAAATGAACACAGTAAAAGCTTCCCAAAAATGTGTTGTCCTCCCGCCACTCCCTCTCAAACCTAAAATCTTGAAATAGAGAAGGAAAACAGGTATTATGCTGCATGTTAAAGATCCAAAAATTAATACCGGCAAATGTTCTGATGGAGCTTGTCTTGAAGATCAATGAAGCTGTTATAACTGGCTTCATCAAATGTTATCCGTCTTAAGACAGCAGAAACAACATATGGACGGATTTGTGAGGTCTGCAACACATTAATGGTCACTCAAGTAATAAATGATTCCAGCATAGATCAATCTAGACAGATCAATCCTCACATATCAGTACCTCTGGTTTTACATTCATCTTAAGCATTGATCCCCTGCTGATGTTACGAAGACTGTATTGAGGTGTCTCCTCCTGCTTATTGAATACACGTAGGGCCTGAGCAAGCCCTTCGAGGCAAAGCAAGTCATATCTGTGTATTTCCCAGAGGATACCTTATTATTATAATAGTCATTTCTACAGTACATGCACGAATTTATCAAGAAGAATAATCATTAATTACCAATACAGACTAAAATGATGATAAACCAGTCATCTCTTTAAAAAACTTGACTTATAACTAAATAATGAAGTTTCTAGATGACATGATTCAAAATAAAGCCAACTGGCATTAAGGAGTCAATATTGCAACCTGCTGACCAAATCTAAAAAGGCTTGTTACGTTTCTTGCCTACGATAATACCTATAAAATTTGGGGATTGACCCATCTAGCATGACAAAATGTTGAACATAAACTAAATTCAAGATCAACCCCTTTCAAGACCATTATCATGAACTGGGAATCCCAAGGGTCAGAATATCAACCCACTTCTCAATACAACTAGAATTCTTCACAAAGTGGTGAAAAGATGTCCTAACTTGTACCAATCTTTTGAGACTATTAAAAGAAACTATTAACACATAAGTAAGAAAAGCGTCGACGCACACTATAAATGCTACATCACATGGACTACTCAAAAGCTGAGCCTTTTTCAAGTGGTAATGTGTTTTTGAAGTCTCTAATTACATGCAATTGGTCCTTCACATTGATCGACCGAAAAGATAACAAAAAAATTCGGCAACATCATAACATCAAAGAAAAGATCGAACCACACAGCATCTCGATAGCCATTACGAGCAACATGGTCCGCGAAAGATTTTAACCCATCCGAAGTCAGACACTAGCATCTTAAACCCCGAACCAAAATTCACCCACAACTCGCGAAACAGCTCCAAACCCATTTGAAACACACAACATCTAGGTAGCACATGGTAATGCTCCCGTTTCTTCCAATTTCTATTCTTTTGTTCCCTGGAACAAAAAAAGAATAGAAACCTATTTGGTAAAACATTTGTTCCTGGGAACAATTTCTCTAAATTTTGTTTCCGGGAACAGTTTTGAGAAGCAAAAAGTTGCTTTTTGTTCCGGGAATAATTTCTAGAAATAAGCTGATTTTCTTTTTTAATTTTCTTTTATTTCCTTTTCTTGCCGCGACCATCGTCAACCGCTCGGAGCCACCGCCCACCGCCGCCGCCGAACGCCGCCGCCACCGGTCGCCGCCGCTGCTCGCCACCGGCCACCATCGTCGGTCGCCGCTGTCGCCGTCGCCACCACCGCCCGTAGCCCGTCGCCGTCAACGGCCTGCCAGCCGCCACCGCTGCACGACCGCCAGCCGCCACCGCTGCACGACCGCCCGCCGCCAACCGTCACCGCCGGAAGCCCATCGGCCGCCGACGACCATCGGCTGCGATCCGGGTGGTGGGCGGCAGCGGCGATCCGTCGGCAAGAAAAAAATGATTAAATACAAAAAAAGAAATTATTGCGTTACCAAACGCATTTCTATTCTTTTTCTATTCCAAGAGTAGAAATTTTGTGTCGTTACCAAACGGGTTCTTTTATTCAGAAATTGTTCCCCGGAGCGAAATAGAAAATAACTAATTCTGAAAAAAAAAAAAAAAAAACTCTTCCTAGGAACATAAGCGTTGTCATGCGGCAGCCCTAACCAAATGCCAAATCAGCTTCGCAGTCACCTCCCGTTCGCCGGAACTTCAATTTTGTAGATGACTTCCTCGTCCTCATCAATCTCCTCTTCCAGTGCTTCTCCTTTTTGATGATCGCCTTCTCCGTCGTCTGGCCAACCAAACAAAGAAGCCCACCCAACCCCCTCAGCCTTTAAAAAAAAATCTTCCCAAAAAAAAAAAATACCAGGCAAAACCATGGTTTGATTTGCTCGTGGTGGTTCGCCAATTGGAAAGAGGGAGGGCAGAGAGAGAGGGAGGTCGCGGTCCTCTTGCCGATCCCTTGCGGTGGTTTGTCGATTGCTCGCGGTTCTCTCGTCGGTCCCGTGCAGTGGTTCGCCGGTTGGAAAGAGGGAGGAGGGTAGAGAGAGAGAGGGAGGTCGTGGTCCTCTCGCCAGTCCGGTGCGGTGGTTCATCGGTTGCTGGCGGTGGTTTGCCAGTTGGAAAGAGGGAGGGCACAAAGAGATTGGGAGGTCGCGTCCTACTCATTGGAGAGAGAAAGAGAGGGAGGGGAAGAGTGAGAGAGGCGAGAGAGGAGAGAGAGAAAATCAGCAAATTCGAGTGAGGAGAGAGAAAAAATTTTGAGCAGGAGGAATATGATGGAGCTGAGCCGAGCCGACCAAAAATCAGCACCTTCATTTTTCAGCAGGTCCCGCTCGGGGACACATGCCGGTATTTCATTGATTTGTGCACACTAGGTCAGTGGATGACGTGGCGCGCATTAACCACTGAATATTTTCTCCTCTTCGATAGAGGAGATAGATTTCACATTTGTACATTGATGTAAGTTACCACTTGACAAGGGAATATAGTAGCTTTTCATGTTTGGAGTAAATTGAGGGTGAGTTAAAATCTCACTATAGTGTTGACGAAGCTAAGATTCGAGAGGAAAAGATACATTGCAATTTTTGGTGAGTTACCTAATACAATAATTTAAGAATCAAATATGATTAATTTGTTTATTTTTTACCAACAACCTAGCATGTCAGTTTAGTATATGATTTTTTTAAGCTAATATTAAATTCCACATAGTTAATTTTACTCACGAGCTTGAGCATCACGCGGTCCACACCACATGAAAATCGAGGGGGAAATACTGATAAAAATGACTTCGAAAAGGTCTCTTCCACTTGATTAAGCAAGAGCAACCGTTGAACACGAAAAAAAAAATGCCCTAGAGTTGAATCAAAGATCTAGGCGATTTCTTACACAGCGAATAAAGGAAGGATATAGCCACGAACGATCAATTAATTGTCGAAAGTCGACACGAGCAAGCACTTCATTATAAGAAAAGACTTCTTAAAACCCCAACCACGCCAGGCCACCAACTCCAAAAGAGCCAACCAGGAAGTTTCTTTCCGGGCCATGTTGTCCTCCGATCATTATTCATTCATCAGTGACATGTGATCATCATCACTCGCACCAAACTTAGCTATAATTAAGTGTGAAGGATGTCAATATTTGTGACCTACCAATCAAAAGAAATGATGGACCAAGTTAGAAAGCCCAATTCAAGAAGTTAAGCCATTAAGTAAATCAAGTTTATATATATATATATAAAACCCATTGACACCTCATAAGCAAAGCAGTATTGGATACATTAATACCCCATCTCATATGGAAACAGAAATAAGAAAAACACATGAAACTGACAAAAAGGAAAGCCTCATAGCTGAAACAACTGTGAGGCAAAACCTGATTATAATACCATGTTAGAAAATTCAATTAAAAATTTTAAACATTTGAGAGCTGTATGAGATGCTTTGCTACCTTCTCTTATATGCAAATAGGATTGAAAATGGCACATGGAACTAAAGAATCGAGGAGTCTCGCACCGGAAATAATCTTACCATCTTAAAGGCAGAATTTTCTAGAAATGACCGGATATTTTTTTCATAAGTTCAGCAAAACATGTGGCAGATGATCACAAGATACAATATTAATGCCTTTTCTCATGAGCATCTTTACTGTAGAGAGTTAAAACATATATAGTCTAAGGAACATTGACGTGCAATTTTATATGCATTATCCTCTCAAACAACCTATTTTGTTATCACAACACACATTTGAGGGCAACTGACACTTAGATAAGCCTAAGTTAAATATCGATACCTGAATTTGCGTTCTTTCAAGTACGGATGAGTTGTTCTTATATGTGATCAAGAATCGATAATTTGTCCACAAACATAAAATTTCTCACTTATTAGAGCGGGTACTACGGTAATTTTCAGAACTTGTTGAATATTGTCATTCCTAATTTTACTCAACTTAATTAATTCCCTCGAATTAACAAAACCCAATGTACCGGAATATTTATCATTCTAGTGCTTGTTGGATATGAATTCACTATAGCTGGATGGGTCCAACTTCGATAATTCAACGGTTCCTCCGAGACGTGGGACCCGTCATTAGTTACCTTTCCCCAGTCTCGATAGGCACCTTTAGAATAAGTTATCGTCGATGCAATCATGCATTGACAGATTCAAAGCACGTGCACAAGGATCATTGCTAATTAGTTAAGCTATCACCAGGCAGAAGTACAGCGCAAATGCCATAACTTGGCACCGAGGGACACTTAAGTGCCATAACTTTAAAATGGTACACTTGAGTGCCGTTTGAAGTTAAATGGGACACTTAAGTGCCACTCCGCGAAGATCCGCTAACCGGCTTACATGGCGACTTTCCGGCGAGCTTGGTCCAAAACGGCGTCGTTTTGCACGCTGACATGACGGAGAAAATGCAAAAACGACGCCGTTTCGTGTTTACGTGTAAATAATAATATAAAAATTAATTAAATTAAATTTAAAATATTCAAAAAAATTTAAAATTTTAAAAATTAAGAAATATTAAAAATTTAATAAAATTTTTATAAAAAGGGGGGAGGAGGTTGAACGGGGCGGCTCCCTCACTGCCACCGCCTCCTGCCGTCGCCGGAAGGGCCGTGACGGAGGGGGAGGGGTCGTCCGGTCGCGGCCTCGGCCGACCGAGCGGCGAGGGCCGCGAGCCCTCACCGATCGCAAATGAGGGCTACAACCCTCGCCCTAGATCTGGGCGAGGGCTCGCGGGCCCTTCGCCGCCGGTCGGCCGGCCTCGCCGCCCCTAGCCGGGCCCCGGCAACCCCCGGCCGACCCTCCCACTCCGTCGCCGGCCCTTCCCGGTGGCGGCGGGGAGGCGGCGAGGGCCCGTGACCCTCGCGCATCCGGCAAGGGTCGCGGCCCGCGCCTAGATCTAGGGCGAGGGTCGAAGCCCTCGCCCGGATCCGCGAGGGCTCGCGGGCCCTCGCCGTCGGGAAGGGCCGGCGACGGAGTGGGGAGGGTCGGCCGGGTCGTCGGGCCCGGCCGGGGGTCGGTGAGGCCGGCCGACCAGCGGCGAGGGCCCGCGAGCCCTCGCCCGATCCGGGGCGAGGTCGTGGCCCTCGCCGCTATCCGGTGAGGGCTCGCAGCCTTCTTTGCCGGTCGGCCGATCGGGCCGGCGACCCCGACCGACCCTCCCCCTCCGTCGCCGCCCTTCCCTGGCGACGGCGGGAGGCGGCGCGCGAGGGAGCCGCCCCGTTCGACCTCCCCCTTTTTAATTTTTTTTTTAATTTTTTTTAATTTTTCTTAATTTTTAAAATTTTAAAATTTTTCTTAATTTTTAAAATTTTAAAATTTTTCTTAATTTTTTAAAATTTTTAATTTTTTTTTTGAATATTTTAAATCTAATTTAATTAATTTATATATTATTATTTACACGTAAGCACGAAACGGCGTCGTTTTTGCGTTTTCTCCGCCATGTCAGCGTGCAAAATGACGCCGTTTTGGCCGGATTTTCGCCGGAGTGGCACTTAAGTGTCCCATTTTACTCCGATATTGGCACTTAAGTGTACCATTTTAAAAATTACGGCACTTAAGTGTCCTTCCGTGCCAAGTTATGGCACTCCAGTGTCCCAACCTCGTTATCACCATGAGCCCCATAATAAATGTTTTTTTTTTTTTTTTGTCCGAGGAATTTTTTCTTGATTCTACGTAAAATTTGCTGAAGAATCTCATGGAAAACGTGCAGTTTTTAAAATATAGGATGAATCGAGCTACAATAGCATGTCTCAAGTTATTTGTCTTGATACAAAAACTCTGGGAGGACAAAACTTCCGGAGTATATGTTTGATTTGTCCGACAACCTTTTTGGGCACTCTTTTATGATTTTTCATAAAAAAATTTCAGAAATCTCCTGAAAATCTCAAAATTTATAAAATAAAAAAGGGGAAATTTTAAGTTATTAGAACATGCCTCTTGTTATTTGTTCTACTGCTGGAAGTTTGAGTTGCACTAAATTTTGATTTCCTGCTAAGTTTCATTGAACATCTTGCCAAAAGATAAATCAAATAAAGCCCCAAGAAGGATAGCCACAAATTGTGTGTCAGCAATTTTTGCAGTAAAAGCTCTTCAAACTAGGACGACTCTATTTTCTTATCAATGTCCAATTTTTGAGATAATATTAGGTACATCTCATTTGCAGCAAATAAGAAGGACTTTGGAAACATGATGTTGGAGAAATCTTTCTAGAATATTTTGAAGCGACAAAACGTTTCTATCAGTCTAGTCTGGATAAATACAGATCTTGTTTAGAGTCCAAGACTTTCAGATCACCGGACTCAAGACTCAAGACTCAAGACTCAAGACTATTCTCATTGACAGTTCTTTCTAATCCAATGACGAAGGCAATCCAGTCGAAGTATTTGGTTGAGGATTTAGTCCTATCCTCTGGATAAGATCTCTTGGCTGGATAAAAATAACGGATTCTTTTATTCGAAATCAAGATCGTTTGAAGATCCGATGGTCGATGAAATATTCTTGGAAGGTTCTATTCTTGGAAACCAAGATCCTGATTGTATGGGCGAACATGATTGATGGGCTATCGTCGGGTTCCTTTAATAGCTCGAATGATCTTCTTGATTGATTCCGTCCAACGGGTAGATTGGAGGAATTCCTTTGGTAAGTGCCAACGGGTATGATGGCATAAAGGAGTATAAAGGAAGACATTCTAGTTGCTTTAGTGCATGATCGATAGAGAAATTCCAGTCTCGAAGCACCTTGATTATTAGTCGATACATTTTGAGCGAAATTGTATACACAAAGAGTGTCTATACTTAGTGATACCTTGAGCGAGTGTGGTAGATCATCTACACCAAGAAATCAAGGAAGAACATCGCTGTAACATCTCTTTGTTCATAATGGAATCTAGCCAATAGGCTGTCAGTGCAGAAGAGTGGACGTAGGCTTGAAATAAGCCGAACCACTATAAACCGTGTGTTCAATTTTCTCTTCTCTCACTCTTACTTTGATTATTGTTTGTCTCAAATCTATCAACTGTCTAGTATTGTGCAATTATCGAGAAAAATCCTTTATATACCTATTCACCCCCCCTTTAGGTACTTATACTAGCTATATCAATTGGTATCAGAGCCCGTGTACTCACTTTATTTGAAGTGTTTTACTTCAGAGTAAAAGATCCATGGCTAGTATGCTAGCACCAGGGCTGGTGGAAGGGCAAAGCAATATCAGACCACCCTACTTTGATGGAAAGGATTACAACATCTAGAAGAACAAGATGAAAGCTTTCCTACGATCAAAGGATCCTTTGGAATGGGACGTTGTAGAAAAAGGAATTACTCCTAAAGCAGCATCAGTCTCTGAAAGAGGGAAAGAAACTGTTGAGACCAGCGGAATGACTCGAAGAGATAATCAAGAGACAAGCACTCGATGCAAAAGCAATTTACTCTTTATATTGTGCTTTTTCACCAACCTAATATAACAGAATATCTTCTTGTGTTACAGCAAAAGAAGTTTGGGACAGATTACATATCACCTATGAAGGAACAGACGAGTGAAGGAAACCAGAATTAACATTCTCCTTGGTCAATATGAAGCCTTCAAAATGAAACCAGGAGAATCTATAACTGACATGTTTAGCCGTTTTACAGATATTGTCAATGGTCTTGAGAATCAAGGACAAACAATTTCAGATCCCATGAAGGTAAACAAGCTACTGCGTGGACTCTCCAAGGATTGGAATCACATAAAGACTTCAATAAGAGAGACGCAAAGAATTATGCCACTATCAGTCGACGAGCTGATTGGAACTCTTCAGTCTTATGAAGTGGAACGAATTAATGAAGACGAAGATCCAAAAGGTAAGAAATCCATTGCATTAAAATCAAATGATGATTCTGATGATACAGATTCTGAAGATGATATGGATGATGAGGAGCTTGCTCTCATATATAAGAAGATCCAAAAAACTGAATAGAAAAGGAAGAAAGTTCAACTCAAAGAAACAAAGTTTTCAAAGACAGCAGACCAAGTCTGTTGATGATGAGGAATCAAACAAAGATGTAGTTTGCTTTGAATGTAAGAAAAGGGACACATCGTACCCAACTGTCCTCTTCAAAGAAGAAGAGAGGAAAAGCTGAAAAGTTTCAAAAAGCTTTCAAAGCCGAAACACAGGTGATACAGAGTGTGAAGAAAGTGATAATGAATATGCCAACCTATGTCTGATGGCACAATCAGACTTAGACTTAGATTCTGGATCAGACTTAGACAGTGAATTTGAGGCAAGTAATTTTAAAATTCCTGTCAAAGTTTCTAAATACATTGATGAACTGTGTTTTAGTTTTAAGACTTCTCTCAAAAGAATTTCCGAACTTAAAAGGAAAACTCAGCTCTAAAACAAAAGGAAAACTTTTAGAAGAAAGAGTTAAAAGTTTAGACTTGAATGTTTCTACTCTTAAAGAAAATAAAGATAATCTTTTAAAAGAAAATGCCCTTTTAAAAACTGACTTATCAAATATTTCAAAAAATTTCAATAGGGTATGAAAAACTTGAAAAAATTCTTTCAGCTCAAAGACCTTACTTCAATAAGTCTGGTCTAGGTATGACAGCAGAAACAATTCCCTTGATTGATTTTCCTAAAGTAAAAGAAAGAATTAAGGAAAGACCCTTGAGAGAGGCTTACAAAAATCATTTCAAGAAAGTTTTTGTAAAGTCTGTAGATCGAAATGCCCTCAGGTGTTCAAAGTGCAATAGTCCGGATCACTTTGAAAAGAGTGTCCTATGGTTTGGAAACATGTTAAGAAAGTATGGGCTAATCTTGTTTATCTTACTAACACCAAAGGACCCAAGAAAATTTGGGTACCAAAGAAAGCTTGAGACTCTTTTTTAAATGCGGGTCTCCGTCAAGAAAAAGGTAAAGTGGTATCTTGACAGTGGATGCTCAAGACACATGACAGGAGACTCAAATTGCTACATAAATCTTGTTCAAGTAAATGGTGGAAAAGTTTCATTTGAAGGGAACATCAAAGGAAGTATTGTGGGATTTGGAACTGTGAAAATTGGAAATCTCACAATAAGTAATGTTTCCTAGTGGAAGGACTCAATTACAATCTTCTCGCATTAGCCAATTGTGTGATACTGGTTTTAAGATCTTCTTTCAAGAAGGAACGTGTTCTGGAACCAGTAAAGATTCTACTCAGTCTTTCATGGGTCGAAGATATGGAAATATCTATCTTCTGGATGTGAAACCAAATGAATCACAATGCCTAATCTCAATTCAAGACGAAGCAAGCTTATGGCACAGAAAGCTTGGTCATGTCAATATGAAGCAATTAGCCAAAATCTCATCAAAACAGCTTGTTCGAGGTCTACCCAAATTACCATACCAAAAGACTAATCCATGCACTCCATGTATTCTCGGGAAAGCGGTAAGAAATTCATTTAAGCTAATAAATCATGTCTCTACTAATCATGTACTACGGTTGCTGCATATGGATCTCTTCGGACCAACCAACCAGTATTGGAGGTAAGAAATATTGCCTAGTAATTGTGGACGATTACTCCCGCTTTACTTGGGTATATTTCCTTGCAAGTAAATCCGAAACTTTCTCGTATTTTGAAAAATTTGCTAAAAAGGTTCAAAATGAAAAATGATATGTTATCTCAAGTATAAGAACAGATCATGGAGGTGAATTTGAAAATCAAGATTTTACAAAATTTTGTGATGAATCTAGCTTTAAGCATGTGTTCTCCTCTCCATATACTCCTCAGCAAAATGGAGTTGTGGAAAGAAAGAATAGATCTCTTCAAGAAATGGCTAAAACTCTTTTAATTGAAAGTAAGATTTCTTCACGATTTTGGGCTGAAGCTATTTCAACAGCGTGCTATATCATCAATAGAGTCTTCTTAAGACCTATTCTAGAGAAAACCCCTTATGAGTTATTCAAAGGTAAGAAGCCTATTGTTTCATACTTTCATGTGTTCGGTTGCAAATGCTTTATATTGAAAAATGCAAAAGATCGAGTTGGCAAGTTTGAAGAAAGATCGATGAAGGCATCTTCCTTGGATATTCTACATCAAGCAAAGCCTACGAGTCTATAACAAGAAGAGCCGATGCAGGAGGAGTCAATGAATGTCAAATTTCAAGACTCTACGCAAGATGTATCCATCGAGACTCATCATGAAGAGTCCGAACCGCTCTAGACCCTCCAAAGCTTACAACTCAAGAAGCATCTCGGACTGGAAGACCAAAGATCAAGCTGTTCGTGAAGATTCAAATAAAGAAAGAGATCATCAACCAGATAAATCAACCAAGAACTAGAAGCATAAGTCCAGTCATCCCAAAGATCTCATTATCGGCGAAATTAATGAAGGAATTCGCACCGAGATCCAAAAGGCGTGAAGAGTCTAGTGCTTTGTGGCTCTCATTTCTGAAATTGAACCAAAGAGCATAGAAGAAGCTTTATCGATGAAAGCTGGATTGAAGCTATGCAAGAAGAGCTCAGACAGTTCAACATTAATGATGTCTAGGAATTGACATCTAAACCAAAAGGTAAAACTGTTATTGGAGCTAAATGGGTGTTCAGGAACAAGATGAATGAGAAAGGAAGAGTCGTACGAAACAAAGCAAGACTCGTGGCCAAGGGATATACGCAAGAAGAAGGAATAGACTATGATGAGACTTACGCACCAGCAGCAGGTTAGAAGCTATTCGACTATTACTTGCCTTTGCTTGTTATAAAAATTTCAGGTTATTCCAAATGGACGTCAAAAGTGCCTTCCTAAATGGATTTATCCATGAGGAAGTTTATGTGGAACAACCACCAGGGTTTGAAGACCCAAAGAAGCCAGACTCAGTCTTCAGACTGAAAAAGGCCTTGTATGGTTTAAAGCAAGCACCTCGAGCTTGGTACAATAGACTAAGTAAGTTCTTAATACATAATGGTTCTGTCAAAGGTAAAGTAGATACTACTTTATTTATCAAAAAGGAAAACAAAAGTTTTTTGCTTGTTCAAATATATGTGGATGATATTATTTTTGGATCCTCTAATGAAAGTTTGTGCAAGAAATTTTCTAAGTCTATGCAGGACGAGTTTGAAATGAGTATGATGGGAGAGGTAACATTCTTTCTTGGTCTTCAAGTAAAACAATTGAAGGAATGAACTTTTATTTATCAAGAAAAATATGCTAATGATCTTGTCAAAAGGTTTGGACTGGAAAAGTGCAAAAAGACCGACATACCGATGTCAAGTTCTTTGAAGATAGACAAAGATGAAGAAGGGAAGAAAGTTGATCAAAAGCTATACAGGGAGCATCATTGGTTCACTTCTTTATCTTATTGCTTCTAGACCGACATTCTTATTGAGTGTTTGCATCTGTGCTAGGTTTAAATCAGATCCTAGAGAATCCCATCTCGTCTTTGCGAAACATATTATTAAATACGTTGCTTCATCTTCAAGCATCGGTCTTTGGTATCCTAAGAAGGGAGACTTTAATCTTCCGGATATTCGAGATGCGAGATCTGGCCGGTTGCGAGTTGATAGAAAAAGCACTTAGGGAACTTGCCAGTTGCTTGGAAGCAGGACAGTGTCTTGGTTTTCAAGGAAACAAAGCACTGTGGCTCTCTCAACAACAGAAGCAGAGTATGTAGCTCTTGGAAGTTGCTATTCGCAAATTCTATGGATAAAACAACAGCTACAAGACTTTGTAATTGAAGACTCATCCACAGAGATTAGATGTGACAACACCAAAAATCAATCTCACTAAAAATCCAATCCTTCACTCAAGAGCAAAGCATATAGAGATTCGACATCATTTCATTAGAGATCATGTTCAAAATGGAGAAATCTCGATTCAATTTGTTGATTCAAAAATCAACTAGCGGATATATTCACAAAGCCTTTGGAGAAAAATCAATTCGATTTTATCCGTTCCAGACTCAACATTTTGAAGCTTGAGGAAGTTAAAGTCTAGAGACTCTCAAACCCTCAGACTCAGACATTCATGGCTATAGACTGTAAGTTGTTATTATATTCAATCTTGAAAAGGTACGATCATTAGTTCAGTTAATTTATAATTTCCGTGAAAAACTTAATCTTGTCTTTTCAAAAAGATTAACTCCTATTTGGCAGTTATTGATTTTAAAAGAGGCGTCGGTTCATTTTCCTTTGTGCCGATTGGTTTTTCCTTTTAAACTGAGTTATATATATACAATTTTCCTCACTTAAACTTCAAAACCCTAAAAAGGCATTCTCCTCCCAATCCTGTCTCTACTTCATGTTCATCTTTGAGAAAGTTGTCATATTTTCTTGGGAAAGCGAGTAAAGGAATCTTTCAACGACAAGGAAGGATGTCTTCTTCGAGAAAGTCTTCAAGAATTGCGAACATGGGACCACAGAGAATGAGGGAGGGGCCTACGCATTTCGATCTCACCGAAGAGGAAGATTTACTGAGTCAGCAACAGAGCCCTATTCACTCTCCACCACGTCACTCTTCATCATCTACCCCACAAGGTGCGGGTCAACAATTGGAGGAAGAAATAATCGAGGACGCAGACCTTGTAAGAGTCCAAAAATCCTCTTTTATTTACAAGCTCTATCGTGCGTTGAAGAGCATTGGGACTCCGTTGAACTATATAGATGATTTCCTTAAAGATAAGAATTATGGGAATGAGTATATATTTTTGCGACGAATGGAGGATTTGGGAATTGCTCCCAAAGGAAAGGCTGAGGAAGCACTTGCGAACATTCCAAGTGACCCTCGTGTATCGGGACTGAATCCGACGACGGGAACGATGATGATAAAATGTTCGGTGAATTTCAACCTAGAATGGGTGTTGCTGCGAAGGTGAAGGGAAAAAGGATGGATTTGTTTAAATCGAAGGAACAGGAGAATCTGTTCTTCGGATCGTTGAAACGAGGGTGATAAACCCTAGGAGTGTTGATTTCGATTTCTTGGATGCCATTAATGTGAACTTAAGGGAGAAGTTCAATCTGCTTCAACTTGAGCAATTTTGCTCCGACACCACAAACGGGTATGTGCAATTGACAACATACTTCTATTCGAATCTTAGCTTTTTAGATGCGAATAGAATATCCTTCAGTGTTCGAGACCAAGTCTATGAGGTAGATGTGGACATGTTGGCAGACATCATTGGAGTTGAAAGAGGACGATATAAACCAATCAAGGTTTCAATCGCTTATACCACACTAGAACTTGTCAAAGACAGGAGTACAGAAGGAAGAGTTACCTACTCAAGAATGCATGCCATCAACATCTTGCTTCACAAAATTGTGATCAACTGTATCAGGCCAAAGTCTACATCCAAGACTGACGTGTCTAACTCCGAGGCAAAATTGATGTACGCGATCAATTTAGGGAAGAAGTTCTCTCTCCCTCACACCATTCTCTTTCACATGTACAGAGCAATGTTGAAGGACAAGGGCCAATTGCCTTATCCAGGTCTTGTGACCAAGATCTTCGACACTTGAACATTGAACCTCCACATACTCTTTGTGTTCGACCATGCGACAAATTGGTGGTGGGTTTGAAAATGCTGACAAAAATGCGTTTGAAAGAGCTTAATAAGGTAATGGAGAAGTTCAAAGTGAAGACTCCAAAGATCTTCTGCATCAAAGAGAAAAGGGAAGGAGCCCATGGGTGCTCCATCCAAAAAGAAAAGAACTCTTATCTTGGAGGATGAAGATGAGGAGGAAGATCTCACTATCTCTGCATTGAAAAGGACTAGACGTTCTGTACCTAAATCAACAGAACGACATAAGAAAGGAAAAGAAGCAGAAGAAAAAGAACAGAGAGAAGAAGAGAGACAAGCAAAGAACAGAGAAGCAGAGGAGCAACAAGAGAAAGAGAAAGAAGATGAAGAGAAAGAAGCTGAAGAAGAAGGAGAAGCAAAGAAAAGAAAAGTCTGCAGATGAAGCCGAAAGAAAGGGAATCAAGACGCTGAAGAGCATGACCATCACTCTTCCCCAATTGAGGTCCTAGAGACAGGGGGAGATGGCGAGCAAGGAAGGACTACACCACATGCTGTCAACAGTGAAGGTGTGAGTCGCTCACCAGCAAATCCAGAAGATTTTCAGGCTTCTCAAATGCCTGAGGAAGGACATGATACATCAACACCAAATCTGCTCGATTACACCGAAGTTCCATCGTCTACCTTCACTCCATTCGAAAGAGCAAATGCGAGCACACGACGGACAACAATACCGCAGATTTTCGTCGTATCCTTGATGTTCTTCGAAATGCATGGTCAAATCTATGCTCTTGAATGTGAACTTCAAGTCATGAAGAATGCTGGACAAGCATCTTCTTTACCCCACTGCGAGATCAAATGAAAGACCTCGCTCTTCAAATTCAAGCCAATGCCAAAGGAGAAGAGGTGGCTCATCTACGGGAAGACTTGAAGAGGTTGGAAGGCATCGTACAGTCGATGGGAGATTTCCAGATTGTGCGCATTCCCAAGTAGACTTGACTCTTTTCTCACCTTTTTAATGATGACAAAAAGGGGGAGAACTACAATTTGAACTCTTTAAACTTTGACTTTAAATTTCTTTTGTGTTTGAATATTTGTTTTTGAGTATGACTTGAGTGTGAACCTGAATTTGACTGACTTGGCTGTGGATTTTGATGTTTGACTGTTTGCATTTATATCAAGTGTTGTTGAATGGTCTTACTCATGAAAGACTAACCGATTTTCTGTGGATGCAGAGTTTGGTTGTTTTATTAATCTTTATGAGATAGCCATTTTGCTTGAGTAATGTTTTGCGGTCAAAGTTGTTCAAATCTACAGGAAAGTTTTGTCACCATAAAAAAGGGGAGATTGTTGGAGAAATCTTTCCATAATATTTTGAAGCCGACAAAACGTTTCTATCGTCTAGTTTGGATAAATACAGATCTTCTGTTTAGAGTCTGAAGACTTTCAGATCACCAGACTCAGCACTCAAGACTCAAGACTCAAGACTATTCTCATTGACAGTTCTTTCTAATCCAATGACGAAGGCAATCCAGAGTCGAAGTATTTGGTTGAGGATTTAGTCCTATCCTCTGGATAAGATCTCTTGGCTGGATAAAAATAACAGATTCTTTTATTCGAAATCAAGATCGTTTGAAGATCCGATGGTCGACGAAATATTCTTGGAAGGTTCTATTCTTGGAAACCAAGATCCTAATTGTATGGGCGAACATGATTGATGGGCTATCGTCAGGTTCCTTTAATAGCTCGAATGATCTTCTTGATTGATTCCGTCCAACGGGTAGATTGGAGGAATTCCTTTGGTAAGTGCCAACGGGTATGATGGCATAAAGGAGTATAAAAGGAAGACATTCTAGTTGCTTTAGTGCATGATTGATAGAGAAATTCCAGAGTCTGAAGCACCTTGATTATTTTTTTTATTTTTATTTTTTTGGTGACCCAGGGAACCTCCGAACGCCGCTTCGCGGGGAGAGTAAACCCTTTGACCGCCGACCCCCAAGCATTATGCATTGAAGCATTTTGGAGGTTCGAACCCTTCCCCCTGCGTTTGGGGTACCAAGCCCTAACCAACGCTTCCACCGCGGGCGGTGGTAAGCACCTTGATTATTAGTCGATACATTTTGAGCGAAATTGTTTACACAAAGAGTGTCTATACTTAGTGATACCTTGAGCAAGTGTGGTAGATCATCTACACCAAGAAATCAAGGAAGAACATCGCCGTAACATCTCTTTGTTCATAGTGGAATCCAGCCAATAGGCTGTCAAATGCGAAAGAGTGGACGTAGGCTTGAAATAAGCCGAACCACTATAAACCGCGTGTTCAATTTTCTCTTCTCTCACTCTTACTTTGATTATTGTTTGTCTCAAATCTATCAACTGTCTAGTATTGTGCAATTATCGAGAAAAATCCTTTATATACCTATTCACCCCCCTCTAGGTACTTATACTAGCTATATCACATGACACGTGTCGGGATGGGTCCAAATTGTCAAGTGAACTCTTCTCTCTCTTTTGTCTTCTCTCTCTCCTCACTGCATGCGCTCTCTCTCTCTCCTATCTCCTGCACTCTCTCTCCTCTCTAGCCCCACTTTTCTCTCTCTTCTTCTGTCCCAAGTTATCAGAACATGTCTCTTGTTATTTGTTTTATTGCTAGAAGTTTGAGTTGCACTAAATTTGATTTCCTGCTAAGTTTCATTGAACATCTTGCCAAAAGATAAATCAAATAAAGCCTGAGGAAGGATAGCCACAAATTGTGGGTCGGCAATTTTCGTTGTAAAAGCTCTTCAAACTAGGATGACTCTATTTTTTCATCAATGTCCCATTTTTGAGAAAATATTAGGTACGTCTCATTTGCGGCAAATAAGAAGAGCTTTGGAAATGCAACACGTGTCGGGATGGGTCCAAATTGTCAAGTGAACTCTTCTCTCTCTTTTGTCTTCTCTCTCTCCTCGTTGCACGCGCTCTCTCTCTCCTATCTCTTGCGCTCTCTCTCTCTCTCTCTCTTCTCTTGCCCCACTTTTCTCTCTCTTCTTTTGTCCCAAGTTATTAGAACATGTCTCTTGTTATTTGTTCTATTGCTAGAAGTTTGAGTTGCACTAAATTTGATTTCTCGCTAAGTTTCATTGAACATCTTGCCCAAAAGATAAATCAAATAAAGCCCGAGGAAGGATAGCCACAAAATGTGTGTCTGCAATTTTTGCAGTAAAAGCTCTTCAAACCAAGATGACTCTTTTTCTCATCAATGTCCCATTTTGAGAAAATATTAGGTACGTTTCATTTGCGGCAAATAAGAAGAGCTTTGGAAACACGACATGTGTCGAGATGGGTCCAAATTGTCAAGCGAACTCTTCTCACTCTCCTTGTTGCACTCGCTCTCTCTCTCCTCTCTCTTCTCTAGCCCCACTTTTCTATCTCTTCTTCTGTCCTAAATTATTAGAACATGTCTCTTGTTATTTGTTCTATTGTTGGAAGTTTGAATTTTACTAAATTTGATTTCCTACCAAGTTTCATTGAACATCTTGCCAAAAGATAAATCAAATAAAGCCCCAAGAAGGATAGCCACAAATTGTGTGCCAGCAATTTTTGCAGTAAAAGCTCTTCAAACCAGGATGACTCTATTTTCTCATCAATGTCCCATTTTTGAGAAAATATTAGGTACGTCTCATTTGCGGCAAATAAGAAGAGCTTTGGAAACGCGACACGTGTCAGGATGGGTCCAAATTGTCAAGGGAACTCTTCACTCTCTTTTGTCTTCTTTCTCTCCTCGCTACACGCGCTCTCCTCTTGTATCTCCTGCACACTCTCTCTCTCCTCTCTCTTCTCTAGCCCCACTTTTCTATCTCTTCTTCTGTCCCAAGTTATTAGAACATGTCTCTTGTTATTTGTTCTATTGCTAGAAGTTTGAGTTGCACTAAATTTGATTTCCCACTAAGTTTCATTGAACATCTTACCAAAAGATAAATCAAATAAAGCCCCAAGAAGGATAGCCACAAATTGTGTGTCAACAATTTTTGCAGTAAAAGCTCTTCAAACTAGGACGACTCTATTTTCTCATCAATGCCCCTTTTTGAGAAAATATTAGGTTCGTCTCATTTGCAGCAAATAAGAAGAGCTTTGGAAATGTGACACATGTTAGGATGGGTCCAAATTGTCAGGCGAACTCTTCTCTCTCTTCTCGCTGCATGTGCTTTCTCTTCCTGCCTCTTACGCTCTCCTATCTCTCCTCTCTCCCTTGTACACCTCCCTCTCTCCATCAAAAAGAACTCCACCATCACCCAACAAACAAAGAGACGAACAAAAACAATCGTCTCTATTCCTATCTAAAACTCGATCGATTTCCCATTTCAATTCCAATCACTGGTTTTTTTTTTATGTGGTTTTTGTGCATTTTTTATCCGACCCATTTTAGGCCGCTTTTGTCTTCATCAGTGCTAGGAATTGAGGCTTCTTGGTGGGGTGTAGCTGCCGGAGACCGCGAATTGGGTGGAGGACTCCGAGAGTGCCAGAATGTTCATATCAAACTTGCCCCTGTCTCTACATGTGAGTGGATCCACGCCCTCTGAGATGCTCACCCCGTTGGCAGTCGAGGCGACGGCAACGATGGCGGCCGAGGAGTAGGAGTGAGAGCCTTGTTGTGAAACCACTTGTGCTCGCCAAGAGCTTGGCCGAAAGGAAAGCTCTTGTGGTAGATTGAGCACTCATGCACCTTCCCGAACATGCCGGAGGAGGTGCTCGCCGCGGAGGTTGAGGTGGTCGGTTGGTCATCTGTGCCAGCGAAGAGAAAGGGTGCTGTGAAGAGAGAGAGAGAGAAATGGGGAGAGAGGAGAGGAGAGAGAGCGTGCAAGGACGAGAGAGAGAGAGGGGAAGAGGAGAGGATAGAGAGAAAAATGGAGATAGAGAAGAGAGAGGAGAGAGAACGTGCAGGAGGTAGAAAGCACGTGCAGAGAGAAGAGAGAGAGAGAGAGAGTGGAAAGAAGAGAGAGAAGAGTTCACCTGAAAATTTGGGCTCGTCGTGACACGTGTCGTGTTCTAGAGGCCCTTCTTATTTGCCATGCCGACAAATGAGACGTACCTAATATTTTCTCCCCATTTTTAGTGTTTTGTACCTGCCACAAAGCAATGCTGGTTGGTTTAATCTGAATGACTTTATCAACTAGCTTTTGAAGTAGCTTATAATCACCACGGCCAATTACTTGGGGGTGGCCTTGGTCAGCAACTTGAACGTTTTAGATGATCCGAGAGGCTACTCTCCAGGGTCGAAGTTGAACGTGTCGTAACGAAGGAAGATCTCCACCAACATGACCCTGCACAAGAGCACTACCTAATCTTTCCCCGGGCACTGCTTGCTCTCCACGGTCAGATCGTTGATCTCAAGTCTGTTCGACCGCTACACATACAACAGCCCTCCTCCTTCCCCCGCTAACTCTTCCGGATCGTCGAAGGCCCTTGGGTCTTTCATAGCGAACGGCTCATATCTGAATAACAACTCGTCCTTTGATCTCAAAGGCTTCCTAGTCGCTTCAGACCACCAAATTATGCTTCGCCTTCTTGTACTGGAGGACCAGAAGCCCGATCCTCAATAGTACTCGTGCTAGTAATTTGCTTTTAAAACAAACTAAAAGATGTCTTCTTCCATGTTGAAAAGATATGAATGCGCACGTGAACAAAATGTAACACTAACCAACAATCATTTTTATTTATAGAAAAATTTGGATTCTTTTTTTTTTATAAAAATTAACCATAGTGTCCCGTTGAAATAATAATATTATTCATGGAGTTACAATTTTGTTTTTGTTTTTATTTTATTCCAAATTCTATTATTTCTTCCAATGGTTATCTAAGAGTTCATACTTATTCAGACATTACTTCTTAGTCCTTGGAAGGTTGTGTCTATTATAAATTACCGAACGTGTTTGTTCAACTATAATCTTATTCTTCCATTTTTCATTTTCTTTCAAAAGAAAATATAGCCATTGTAGCTAATTATTTCCTTTAAGAGACCTTGGAGAAATATTATAATTGCTATATAATATTCTCAATCGAGACTTTGCTATATCATGCAGGAAATTTACCAGTGATGATTAGTAATGTTGTAGGGCAAATAATTTTTAAAAAAAAGTGATATCACATCTCAAAGTCTAACTTCATTGTTCTATCCAATTCGTTCGTCATATTTTTCCGACACCACGTAAACGACACGATAGACTTGGTCAAACTCATCTTGTTGAAGTAGTCGAGTTGTACTTGCGAATTCAATACCTGAAGAACTTCTCTTTCCCTTGGTTGTAGAAGTAGTCAATATGATCTTTTGTCACGTCCAAGAAAGGTGTTGCCGTAACCACCGAGGATTCCTTTAAGTGGGGCGCATTGTCACGAGAGGCTTTTGAAATTTGCTCGACGTTGAATGGGGAAGAAGATGATGATGAAGAAGATTTATGTGAAGACATTGACAATGAAGAAAAGGACCTAGGGTTTAGAGAGAAATCAAAGGCAAAGTCACGATACGTTTTCTTCGAGGCGTGTTCAAGCTTCAAAGAGGACATATATGTCGAATAGGAGTGATATATACTTGCGTGACTTCGGATATGTATCGACAATGTTAGGTGGGAAAATCGTTTCCGACTGGTGGGATACAATTGTTGTTTTGAATTAATGGATGATATTTGTTGGGATTTACTTCGAAAAACAACGAATACGTGTATAGGTAAATTGAATAAAAAACGATTCGCAATGGAAGCAGAATCACCCATACACATATGACATGGTTTGTGCATTTAATAAGAAGCACACAAAAGTGAAAAAGAGGCTAATCACACAACCCTTCTATTGTGCTCTAAAAGTTTGATTACGATGTTTTTCAGATTTCGACCATGAACATCTGATGTTCTCGTAGCATTTGTTCTGACGTTCTTCAAATTTTAACTATGAACGTCTGATCTCCTTGTAGCATTACTAAACTATTTAAGTTCTGATGTTCTTCAGTTCCAACCTCACAAATATCGAACCTCTAGCTTAAACATACAACAACCTATGTGAAACGGTAGAGAGAAACTTGAGAGAGTTTACTACAACAATTTTGCTAACAATTACTCTCGTGTGTGACTATTTGATTGATTACTATTATCACTTGACCATCATTTTATCAACTCTCTCAATTGCCTCTTATAAATATTCTCAAATCATATTTATTTAAATCAATTCGGCTCATTAACTCTAAAATCATTTCAGAGCATTAATTTGACCGTAACGTCTGAACTCACTTGAATCTAGATGTTGGTTCTGAACCTGTTTCAAGCATTAATTTTAGCATTAATTCGGTGACCATTAAAGAGTATTATTTTTGGGCATTAATTTCGTAATTGTTAGAAAACTTTATTCTAGGCAAAATTTTGTAATTGTTACAAAATTTTAATTCGACCATTAAAGGTTGTTTGATTCTAAAAATGTTTCAAACCATTAAACTACCCATTGCATTTGAAACCGTTTCAAATCATTAATGTGTCCATTAAGTCTGAAATTGTTTTAGAACATTAATATGCTCATTACTTTCGAAATCATTTTAGATCTGACTATTGATTTTGAACTCACTTTAGATCATTAATGCGATCATTGATTCTGAAATCACTTCATATCATTAATGCGGCATTTGATTCTAAACTCGTTTCAAATCTTTAATTCGACCGTAAAGTCTAAAACCTTTTTAGATCTTTAATATGGCCATAAAGTTTGAAACCATTTCAAAAATTTGATTTTCAGCCTGACTTAACTTGATGGCTCAATTGCCAACACATCTGCAATATTATCTCTCCCGTGTAAACATTATTTTGAATTGGTTATTGTGTGCAACATCCCTAAGCTTATCATTGAGTTGGCAGTAAAACTTGTCCTAACACATTAGCACAAGTAAGGGAATTGATTGTTCCGATTAATCTCATATTCTTACAAAACATAAGTGACATTTAGCAATATGTTTTGGCTACCCACATAGTGTCAATAAAACTATTTGTCAAGTCAGCTATTCGATCATATGTCCAAATAAAAATGACATGTAATTATATGAGACATGAACCATTCATCCTTGGTTACAACCCCAATTGATGATTTCAATACAATATCAAGAATAGATCGCATATGACATCAATCTTCTATCTTATATATCTACAAATATAACAAGAAAACAGATTCTATATTGAGCATGTATGTGCCTTCAATGTAAACAAACTATGACTATCAAGTATAAAAATGGTTTGAGAAGTGTCATTATACATACTTGTGAATCATAACCATCCAACATACAAGTCAAATAAACAGGTTTTTCACATGTGTATGTTACTTGAATAAAAACTTCACATCATATAAAAAAAAATTAACACAATTAAAACCAGTAAATAAAGGAAAAATGTTAAAAAGAAATCTATAAATTGAAATACTTATAAAGAACTCTTGATAAGAGAAAGTTCCATCAACTAACCATAAATCATAAAATGGTTTCTGGTTTAACTTTTTGGTTAAATATAAACGGGTTTTGGGCAGTCCATAAATAAAAAAAACAGGTTCCACGAGCAAAGTAATAATAATAATAATAATAAACACAGCATTGAACCCACTTGGCCTTGGTGTTATTTCTACAAAGTTACTAGACTTAGAAAATCTCTATGGGAAAGTCTTGGTAATTTAAATTAGCCAATTTAGTTGTGAACTTTTTTTATGATTTACTAAAGTAGTCATTCTATTCACGAAAGTATTTGAGTCGCTGCTCTTGCCACATAAGACAACCGATGGCCATATTAGGGATTTCCAATCAAAATTGGCTAGAAGGATTACATAGGCAAATCACCAAAAACTTTAGGACTAAATTAGATAATTGAAGAGTTTATGACTAAATTAACTGTTGTCCAATAAGTTTATTACTTTTTTTTTTTTTTTGTGTGTGATTATCCCTTTGGATATGCCTTTACTTATCTCAATCAAAGCTACACACTAAACGTGCCGCACACCACAAATGAAGGGTAATCTTTATAGGGGCATTCCTTCGGAGATCGTCTGAATGACGCCCTTTACCTCCTTATACAAAAATGCATTTTGTATGTTTCATTTCAAAGGGTAGCATAAGCTATCTTTTTTGTGTTAAGTTACATTTACGTTCTGTTTCGTGTCGAAAACAATTTGACGTCGAAATTATAACTCGATTGTACAAATGCCAATTCAATTGTAAACATTTATATTGTATCAATTTAGTTATAAATCTATTGCATGATGACCTTCAATCCTAATTTTCTTTATAATTTGTCAATTTAGTTATAAAACTATCAAGGATTTGCCAATAAAATCCTTCAATGATTTTTGGCCAAAATTACCTTAATGACTATATTGACAAATTATTAAAAGATTTAAGGCTAAATCAACATGATTGAAAGGTTTAAGACTAAATTGACTACCATAGAATAAATTTAAGACAATTATCTCCCTTTTTCTTCGAGTCCCAAATCAAATAAGTTTCACAAAGTATAGGGTAATTCATTTTTCTCTTGGACCACGTAGGCTACTAATAGATAATGGCTCGAAGAGAGGGGTCACGAAACGAGCTAATCATAATGTAGGAAAAAATATTTAATGACAATGCTAACGTGTGATTATCATCGAGAAAGTATGGTGGAATGTCAATTTACTAAATGGTGACCAAAATCATGTAATTCGATAAAATTAGAATCACTTTTGTTTTTTTTTTTTTTTTTTTTCATTTGGGGGTCAAAAAGAAAATTTCTTTCATTACTAAACTGATACATGAA
Source organism: Eucalyptus grandis (assembly GCF_016545825.1). Lineage (NCBI taxonomy): Eukaryota > Viridiplantae > Streptophyta > Magnoliopsida > Myrtales > Myrtaceae > Eucalyptus > Eucalyptus grandis. The sequence goes on from NC_052614.1 coordinate 15,607,989, forward strand.
AGAGAATCTCAAAAGTCATAGTAACAAAGTAAACTCATAGAACTCCAAAATAAACAAAAAAAAATAAAAATCAGAAATCAAGATGTTTAATCATCATGGTTGACACAGATCATCACAAGCTTATTCTTCAAGAATAGATCTGTAACTGGATCTAAGAGAAAATATTAGTGGCAAGTCACCAAATCACACAATACCATCGGTGATAGGCATATGTTGAGATCTCCATTTATAATTATGGCTCTGCTTTTCGGTAGTGTGTGCCTAGTTTTAGCGTCCCCAATGACATCACCATACGAAAACAACATAAACATGTTGAAAAATATCAAATATGATACTTGTGAGAGCAAGCCTTGTAATAAATGTGAAGTGCCAAAACTTTGAATGAAAATACATTAAATGAGCATAGAGTTGACACCAAAATTGCTGTGAATATAATTGAAACCGGTGGTGGAACACTTATTCATTAAAACTCCAAAATCTAGAATTAAATTGGAGAAAAAAGCTCCTAGGATAGCAAAGCCCCTAGATCTAAAACTAGATTGGGAGAATTAGAAAAGAAACAAAAGGAAATAAAAGGAAAAAGGAACTAGGAGGGGAGGGGAGGGAAAGATCTAGATCAAATCCCTCCCCTCTAGAAGTGAAAGGGACGAAAAGAAGGTTCACAGAGGAGATGACTTTAAAATTAGAAACATTTCGAATCGCTGCAATCTAGTTAAAAAAAAAAAAAAAAAACACCGAAAAAATTCATACAATTTCCTTGTCAGCAGTAGGCATACGGTCAACAACTCGTGACCTTGGTCAACGACTTGAACGTCACGGATGAACCCACAGGCAAGCTCCCACATTCCAATCCGAACGTGTCGTAGCGGAGGAACATCTCCACCAACATAACTCTGCACATGAGGAGCACCAGATCCTTCCCCGGGCACTGCTTGTTCCCCACCGTCGGATCGTCGATCTCCCGCCCGTTCGACCAGTAGACGTACTTCAGTAGCTTCTCCCCCTCCCCGACGAACCTATCGCCAACAAAGTCCTCCGGGTCATCGAAGATCCTCGGATCCTTGGTCGCGAACGGCTGATACCCGAAGATCATCTCGCCCTTCTTGATCTGGAAGGCGGCGTCGTGGCTCCGTACCACCATGTCTCGCCTCGCCTTCCCGTACTGGAACTGGACCGGGGGGTTGATCCGGAGAACCTCGTACACAACCGACTTGGTCAGGCTCATCTTGTCCAGGGCGGCGAGGGTTACCCCGCCTTCCGATGCGACGGTCGACCGGATCTCCCTCGCGAGCTGGCGGTGCAGATCCTTGCCTCCCGACCCAACCCACTTGATCAAAATGGGCAACGTGGCCTTCATGCCACCGTAGGCATTGAACCCGGCAAGGAACACTAGGTTGTGACACGCCTCGTCTCTATCAATCCCTAGCTTCTCAGCTTCATCTAAAATTGAAGACGCATGCTCGCTAAATGTATTGTAGAGCTTCTTGTAAGAAGATTTTATTAAGAGTGGAGGCAATGGAAAAGTGTGCAAAATGACATCTTCCAAGAAATTTAAGACCTTGTTGTTAAACCCTAGGGACAATATTGGGGCAAGCTGGACTAATATCCATAGGTTGAACATCGCTGCCCCTTTGGTCCCTAGAATTGTGCTCGAGGGCTTTTGGTCGCATAAGAGCTTGAACACAAAGTTGAAGGACATCTTGTCGTTGAGGGAGTTGAAGGATGCTTTCCCTTTGCTCGATAGCTCGTCTTCTAGGTCGACAAAGAGATCCGACAAGCAGCTCCTGAGGGTGGGGATGAACACGTTGCGCCGAGCCGCGAGGAGGGACAGGAACCAGTGCTTGATGGTGGCGTGTTTGGGCTCAGACGGGTCCAGAAAGGCGCAAGCACGGTGGCCGCCAGTGAAGGCGGTGGAGGGCATGTACGTGCCATCAAGCACGTTCCTCTTTTCGACCTTGGATGTGTCAAAGAGGACGGGGAAGCTGATCGCGTCGAGGAGGACGACGACATTGGGGTTCGAGGAGATGAATGGGCCGGGTGGCATGTTGACCCTGAAGACCGTCGACGGGTACTTGCGCATCCGGTGGCGGAAGAATTCATCTCTACCTTGGAAGTAGAAGTAATCGAGACGATCCCTTAACGCACCGAAAAATGGGAAACCGTGATCGCCTGGGATTTCTTCCACTGCAATTTCCGAATCCGACATGATCGATTCACGAACCGGAAGACGAATTAGACGAAGACGAAGATGAGCAAGGTGGAGATACGCACAGCCAGATCTAGCTTTGGACGGATAGGTTGTGGTGAAATTAGAGACAACAAGATGCTCCGTACGAGGCGAGGTTATATAATCACGACAACCACAGTACATTGTCCTGGGACAATGACAAAAGGAGCCATCTTGTCTGAAAAGGACAATTAGACCCTCTAAGGCAAGTACAGTTATTTGATCTTGTTCAACTTAAACTAATAAGCACCATGTGTCGCAGTCTGCGATGAATCACCTAATACAATACTTTAAGAATTAAGTGTGATTAATTTGTTTTATTTATGGCCAATAATCCAATATGTCAGTTTATTATATGGTTTTTTTTTTTTTACCTAAGCATGTCTTTAAAGAACTTAAAGGAGAAGAACATGAGAGATCTGTTCTTGGGGCGAGAGACTTTGCACTTTTTATATTCCCACTTATTTGAAAATACAAGTTTGCATGGAAACTTAAGAGTCTCTTCGGTTGAGAAGGTAGACTTTAGGTTTACATTGGTGTAGGTTACCATGGGTAAGGGAATATAATAGCTTTTTACGTTCGAAGTGAGTTGAGGGTAGATGAAAATCATGTTGGTGAAGCTAAGATTTGGAAGGAAAAGATACGTTACAATTTTTGGTAAGTCATCTAACATAATAATTTAAGAATCATATATGATTAATTTGTTTATTTTTTCACCAACAACCTAGCATGTCAGTTTAGTATATGATTTTTGTAAGATAATATTAAATTCCGTTTAGTTAATTTTACTCACGAGCTTGAGCATCACGCGGTCCACACCACATGATAATCGAGGGGGAAATACTGATAAAAATGAATTCGAAAAGGTCTCTTCCACTTGATACCGTTGAACACGAAAAAAGATGCCCTAGAGTTGAATCAAAGATCTAGGCGATTTCTTAAACAGCGAATAAAGGAAGGATATAGCCACGAACGATCAATTAATTGTCGAAAGTCGACACGAGCAAACACTTCATTATAACAAAAGACTTCATAAAACCCCAACCACGCCACGCCACCAACTCCAAAAGAGCCAACCTGTTTCTTCCCAGGCCATGTTGTCCTCCGATCATAATTTATTCATCAGTTACATGTGATCATCATTACTCGCACCAAACCTAGCTATAATTAAGTGTAAAGATGCCAATATTTGTGACCTACCCATCAAAAGAAATGATGGACCAAGTTAGAAAGCTTAATTTAAGAGGTTAAGCCATTAAGTAAATCAAGTTTATATATATAAAACCCATTGACACCTCATAAGCAAGCGGTATTGGATACATTAATACCCCTCTCTCATAGGGAAACATAATTAAGAACAACACATGAAACTGACAAAAGGAAAGCCTCATAGCCGAAACAATTGTGAGGCAAAACCTGATTATAATACCATGTTAGAAAATTCAATTAAAAATTTTAAACATTTGAGTAGATAGAGACTTCACGAACATAAAGCTTACTGAACCCTATATATGAGCTGTATGAGATGCTTTGCTACCTTCTCTTATATGCAAACACGATTGAAAATGGCACATGGAACTAAAGAATCGAGGAGTCTCGCACCGGAAATAATCTTATCATCTTAAAGGCAGACTTTTCTAGAAAAGTATAATTATTTTAAAATAATGTCAATTTTGGGACGATTACATTATTAAATATGTGAAATTTATACATGATTTGTTTCAGTTTAGCACCAGTGCATTGGTACGAGTTTTAAAGGTAATATAGCAGTTCGAAACAAAAGTTCTACCTGGACAAGTAAAAAGAAACCGGGTTCCACAAAAATAAAGTATTGTCAAACTTTATCTTTGGCTTTTTCGTGTTTAAGAACTTTTTATTGAACCGACTGGCATGTGCCACACGAGTGCCTGGCTGATGCCACGACAACGTCAGCCAGCGCGGGCGTGGCACGCGCCAGCACCTAGCCCTTGCGTTGTATGCACCTGCGAGGGACCGAATCGGCGCATACGTTGCATGCGCCGATGACCCCCGTTTGTTCCAACCGCGCGTTGTGACGCGTTCGGTGGCCTTCGGCGGCGATCCACCACTCGTTTTTCTCGTATTGACGAGAGCTTCATCCCTACGCTATCAAAAATGAATTTTGACTTGCAAAAAATCACAAAACAAGGTGAACAGTAAGCGGGTGTTGGGTTTTTCCGTCCTTGATCAACCGGCAGCGGCTTTTCTTGAATTTTGACCACGAAAATAATTCAATAACATAAAAAGTGGATTGGGAAACATGAACTATGGCTCTGATACCAATGTTAGGAATTATTGATTCCCTAAAACGGATTCAACACTAAATCGAACCCCTAAAATGAATGCGGAAGACGAGCCCAAGAACAAACATATATCACCGATCAAAGACACACCACGGAATCGAGTGTACCTTATTGTCCAAAGATTAAACACTAACGTTGATTTGAGGAAGAAAAACTGATCCCGTTCTACCGAGGAGCGTGCTATTGCTATTAGGGGGAGAAAAACATAACGTACTTTTCTTACGTTATTTGGAGGGGGGAGAAAACGTTTCTTCTAAAGGATGTACGTTCCCTCAAAAGGTACGTCATTTTTATTCCTTTCCCTCGAAGCGTCTTCTCCAAGGGACGCAACCCCTCAACGTAACATCTCATCCAAAAGACGCTAACCCCTCAACGCACCATTTCCATCCATGGGCCCTAATCTTGTGGGCCGGGTTCTTAGGCTCAACATGGGCGGACGGGCCAACTTAGGCCCATCTACATAAATAAAACCATCATGTCCGAATTTGGAAACGTTATCCGAGCGGTATTGTGGATTAGTTATGTATTTTGATTGATTCAATTTTCATATATTTTATTACCTAATCCGTGAAATTGCAATCTTATTTGAATTTTAAAATACATCACCATATCCATGAGAACTCCAAAGTAGCCTTTAAATTAGGAATAATTTTCTAATTTCATAAACTGTTATGGTCATCAATCCAATCTCATGCACAAGATATCATTCGCTATTGCATAGAGATACCCAATATGATCCTTATGCTTGAGATACAATTCGTCGATTTATTTCCAAATTTCAATGTATAAGGATAATATCTTTTGTGATATTATCTTTGATTTTGATTTGATTGTTATGCAATTGCTTGATTTGAATAGATTTTGTTCCCATTTAAAAAAATAAAAAAGATTAAACAAAATTTGAGTAAATTTTTATAGATAACATTGTATGTATAGGATATGTTTTTGATTACTTTCCTTGAATAAATTAGGATAGATTTGGCAAGGATATGGATTCTAGAAGACCAGGATAGTTTTCTATTTTAAATTAGGATTTTACTTTAATCCTAGTTTAAGTTAGATAATATCCAGGGTGGCAAAATGGGTCTTACACCTATATATGACCCATTTAAATCATAAATGGGTCATATATGAGTCACTTATTTTTTAAAGAAACTAGTTAAAATGGGTTTAACAATTAAAGACTTAAGATGGGTGGGTCTTAAGTGGGTCTTAAGTTTCGAGAGTGGGTTGCGACTCCCACGTCCCCGCAAGAGCGGGGCACAAGTCTGCGAGTGAGTGTAGAGTAGGAATAGAGTAGGACTGACCCAAAAAAAAAAAAATGGGTTTGATTTAGAATTCATTTTAATTTTTCAACCAAAACCTCACAATCTCTCTCTTCCCTCTTTAACCTCAAAATAATAATTTTTTTTATATAAAAATGGAAATTATAATTATTTTTTATTATAATTTTCTTTTCTTTTTCTTTGTTCTTTCCTTTTTTCCCTTTCTTCTTCCTCCTTCCAATGGTCGACGGTGATGGCCGGCGACCGACCAGGCGAGCCTCGAGCTCTTCGGATCTAGCGAGGCGAAGGCCTCGCCGATGTCCGCGAGGCTCAATCCTCGCCGATTTGGCGAAACTCGAACTTGTTAGTGTTGGGCGAGGCTCAAGCCTCGCCAATTTGGTGAGACTCGAACTTGCCGGCGTCGGGCGAGACTTGAACTCGTCGGCGTCGGGCGAGGAGCGAGCTCGGTGTTAAGCGAGCTAGAGCTTGTCGGATCTCGGCAAGGCGGAGGCCTCGGCGATGTCTAGTATGGCTTGAGCCTCACCGGATTTGGCGAGATTGGAACTCGCTAGTGTCGAGCAAGGCTTGAGCCTCGCTAGATCTGGCGAGGGGTGAGCTCAAGGCTCGCCAGTCGAGCCTTGTTGATCTAGTGAGGTGGAGGCCTCGCTGATCTAGCAAGACTTGAACTCGTTGGCGTCAAGCGAGGCTTAAGTTTGAGCTCACCGATCTGGCGAGGCGGAGGCCTCCTTAACATTCGACGAGGCTTGAGCTTGGTCGATCTAGCAAGCCTTGAGCTTGCCGGCGTTGGGCGAGGCTCGAGCCTCGCCAATCTGGTGAGACTCAAACTTGCCAGGCGTCGGGTAAGACTTGAACTCGTCGGCGTCGGGCGAGGAGCGAGCTCGAGCCTCACCGATCTAGTGGGCCTCAAGCTCGCCGGTGTTAGGCGAGCTAGAGCTTGCCGGATCCGGCGAGGCGAAGGGCTCGGCGATGTCTAGCAAGGCTTGAGCCTCACCGGATCTGGTGAGACTGGAACTCGCTAGTGTCGAGCGAGGCTCGAGCCTCGCTAGATCTGGCGAGGGGTGAGCTCAAGGCTCGCCAGTTGAGCCTCGTTGATCTAGCGAGGTGGAGGCCTCGCCAATTTGGCGAGACTTGAACTTGTTGGCGTCAAGCAAGGCTTGAGCTTGAGCTCGCCAAATCTAGCGAGGCGAAGGCCTCCTTAACATTTGGCGAGGCTCAAGCCTAGTCGATCTAGCGAGCCTTGAGCTTGGCGGCGTCGGGCGAGGCTCGAGCCTCGCCGATCTGGTGAGCCTCGAGGTCGAGCTCGGAGCTCGAGCTCCCCGAATCTGGTGAGGCGGAGGCCTTGTTGACATCCATTGAGGCTCGAGCCTTGCCGATCTAGTGAGCCTTGCGCCCACCGGCATTAACGAGTCGAGTGAGCTTGAGGCTCGCCTATGGCCGGTTGTTGGCTATCATCGTGGTGGCGGTCACCAAAGAAGGAGAAGAGCAAAAAGAAAAAAAAGAAAAGAGACAAAGAAAAAGAAAATTAAAAATTATATTCTTAAAAAATAAAAATAATTTTAAAAATAGTTAAAATTTGATTTTCTAAATAATTATTATAAAAATTATAAAAATTATAAAAATTATAAAAATTATCCATTAAATTTGTGTTGTATAAAAATATTTTAGCAATACCATTTTAATATATATATATATATATAAGAAATAAGCTTTCTTAAGTTTAATTAAATGGGTCGAGTATGGGTCGAGTATAGGTGAGGTCGAGTATGGGTCAAAAATTTTGTATTGCAATAAATGGGTCTTTAACGAGTTAAATGGGTTGATTTGGTTCAAACCATTTATGACTCAACCCAAACCCGATCCAACCCACCTATTTAACGGGTCTAATAATATCTAAGTCTAGATAATATATTTCCATTATCTTCTAATCATAAATTTTAATGAAAAATACAAAAAATATTAGGTGCACGTCATATAGATTAGGTGTATAAATTACATGTCATCATGTCATATCATCTTCCATGTCATTATCTATTAAGTTCTAAATTATGGTTGCACACCTACCTGATCATCTCACATGGTAGGAAGTAAGCTAAAATCAATGGAAGGTGCTTACAATATATATATATATATATATATATATATATATGTATGTATGTATGTATGTATGTATGTATGTATGTATGTATGTATGTATGTATGTATGTATTTGAAATAAGAGAGAAAAGATAAAAAATGACAATATAGAAATTTAGCGTAATCACATCGTCATTCTCCACAATCTTTGATTCGTAAAGTTGAAGTAATTCTCTAATTACTTTATTTTTCCAATCGACTTGCCAAAAAATAGATCAGTAGCAACTCTTAATTAAAAATCACCCACATGCTAAAAATTTAAACCCTAAGTCGTGAATTGGTATGGGCTTGAGGGAGTCTGAGTTATGTTTAGATTTAATAATCCATTAGCCAAACCCTAGGGTTGCGTTTGGTCGTCCGGATTTTTAAACGGGATAGGACTGGATAGTATATGATACGAAATCTATGGATTTCTTCATATCCCATCAACTATTTGGTGAACTACGAATTTAAAGTTGGATATCCTCATATCCTAAATAATCTATTGTTTGATAAATTACTGATTTAAAGTCGGATATCCTCATATTTTATCCAATCTATTGTCCAGTGAACTACGGATTTAAATTCGGATATTTTTAAAACAATAACATTAGGCAAGTACAAATTTGCAGGTTTAATATTCACAAAATCATCCAAAACAATATATCTTTTCAAATTAACATATTCTCATCAATTTTCATGATTATGCATCGTAATAATCTCTTCTCGTTCCTTGGAAATAATCTTTTGGATACCCCCTTCAACATCAAACATTTTTAGAATAACCTCAATTTCAATATATTCACTTTGAAACATGAATTCTTTTTATCTCTTACAAGTTTTTCATTTGTTTCCATTTTTGTTACAGGTCAAATACCAAAACAAACAAATGCCCAATTAGAACAAAGCATAAAGTCCAAAGTTCATTCGCTTTTTTTTTTCCAGCTGTCACGAGGATGCAATGGCAGTTAATAATGTTAACGAACGATCTCTGAATAATTTGCATTTATAAACCACATTACATTTGTTGGGTATCGGCCAGCTGCATTTTGACCAAAGTAAACTCATGTTCACGTCCATATAAAGCAGTAAATGCGAACTATCTTGACTTAAGGGTTCTTTTAAGTTCATGGCTAGGTTTTTTTGCTAAAGAGACAGAGAAACTATTTAGGAAAATAAAAGACAGAGGCAAAGAATATTATGGATAATGGTTTTCTTGGCAATCAACGTAGAGATAAAGTTTCAAGCCATATCCACCTCTTTTCAAGTCATGGCCACAATCGAAAGGTAAAAAAAGATAACATTAAAGCTTATACAAAAACCCTTTAAAAAAAATAAAGAAGAAAAAAAAGAAAAAGTATGGAGAGAAAACATATCTCCTACAAACTCAATAATAACTCAAAATAACTAAAATCATAAACACCAAATATAAGACTCTAAGACAGTGTCCAATTTGGAGCAAAGCTTAAAGTGCTAATCCGATATGATTTCATTCACTGCAATCCATCACTCCCAATCATCACTCATTCTCTTCTCTCATCTCTTGGAGAAGTAATTCCACAAATGCTTTCTTGTCGTCTCCTTGAAATCCCAAAAATAGATGAATATTCTCAGGATCCTTTACAATTTTTCTACATAATTTTATTCTATCCATAGTACCTAAAGACATTTGAAGAAGCTCCTCATTGATTTGTCATTTGTCATTATCCAAATCCTTGGCATGTTCGATGTGGCTAGCAATCATCTCCATTCTCTCGTTAGCCTTTTCCAAGAATGAGCCAAAAGTTCTTGCTATCTCAACTAAGCTAGCAGTCCATTTGTCACTTGCTTTAGCCCTTTTTCTTCTTGAAGAATCGAAGCATTTTGTGTCTCGAGAAGATGATAGTGGCGGTAAGTTTTGACTTACACCAGTGGTTGCCACATTATCATGATTTTCAACTTCCTCATGATCTACAATCGCATGAGCTTCTGAAGGGTCTTCACTGAGATTTCCCTTGGCACGGTCTTTTCCAAATATGGCTACTAGTCGATCATATTGAGGGAAGGACTTCCCTCTCAAAGAAGCAGCTCCTGGATAGGTCTACAAAGAAAATTATATTATTTTGTTAAAAATGAAACAATTAATAAAGAAGAAAAATGAGAAGAAGTGACACAAACCTTGCAATATTTTTGCCAACTATCCTTAGAATGAATATCAACACAATGCTTTTCATGGTCCCACCCAAAGCCACTTTGATTACTCAAGTCATATATCTGATTATACAACTTTTTCAAGTTTTTCATTTTCGACTCTATGTGAGGATTACCCTTGATGCCAGAATAAGGGAACTTTTCTTCAAACCACTTCTCTAACATAATCATGTAACCACTCTTGAAGCCGTTATCAGCTTTCATTCCTCGCATAACTAATTCTTCAAGACCATCTAGAAGTGCATTTTCTTCATCTATTGTCCATATATGTCGGTCTCTCTTTGATCCCCTTCCTTGAGTTTAATTGAAATCGCTACCTTCCATTCCTAAACATCTCATTGCAATTTCAGAAAATTTAATGATGGAAGATAACGTGGTAGAGAAAATTTAATGATAGAGACAGCATAGTACTTCAAATTTAAAATGATAAAGTCATAATTCAACCATTATATAGAAAATATATGTCTCAATAATGACAAACCAGCACCATATTACACATATCTAATAGAAATGGAAAAAAAAATAAAAACATCTTATAACACAAGTCTTGCAACAATGAAAAACAAATGATTTTTTTAAATAATATAAAATCATACATCTGCTCTATGTCCTCGACTTGCATTCCACTCATTAAACATTTGTATTGCCAAAGTTTGCCTCCATGTTACCCAATGATTTGACAGCTCGACAACATCAATTGTTTCCACATCTTCAATAGTGGTAGCAACTTCATCTAACTATGCCTCGATTAGATTAGTAGCCATTTCTCTTCTTATCAAGTTGTGTGAAGGCAACAAGCTATGATTATTTGACCTTGCGTTCTAATTGGATAAAAAGATGGGTTCCTAAGAATAGCCCATCGTAACTTAAGTAGACCGAAGCATCTTTCTATGACATTTCTAGCTTGAGAATGCTTCAAGTTAAAGTACTCCTCGGGTGAATTTGGTGTACGACCTCCTGTCCACTCAAATAGATGGCATCAAGTACCTCTATAAGGAGCAAGAAAACCCTCCCCATTTGTGTATCCAGCATCTACAAGATAATAATTACCTAATAACAAATGATGATATTATTAATTATCTTAGAACCTTTAAAACCTACAATACATAGAATGCAATATATTGATAAAGGCTTATCTTACCAACGGGGATCTTTAAACCATTGGCTTTAACTAAAGCATCTCGAAGCACTTTAGAATCCGCTGCTGAGCCTTCCCATCCAAGTAAAACATAAATGACTCTCATGTTAAGTGAGCAAAATCCTAATACATTGGACGCAGTCTCACCTTTCTATTTCGGTACCTCAGTTTATCAACCTCTAGAACACGTATATATGTGCCATCTAATGCTCCTAAGCAACCCTAGAAACATAAAATTAATAAAATAACATTATCTTTAAAGTATTAAATTAGTCCATGAAATAGCATAACAAACATACCTTATGTCACGCCCCGAACCTTGAGCGCGTGCACATCCCTTGGTGGTCGATAGAATTTTGCGACGTTCCCAGGACTTGTCGCCAGCCCTTCATTTTTATTACATATGCGGAAGCGAATTACTAATCCCCTGACCTCAACAAACATGGGATAGAAAAGCAAGACAACAATTTCCAAATCAAAATACACATTCATAAACACCTCAAGCTTATAAAAAGTTCTATCTCATGAAGATCTATTGAGCCACCTATACTCCTGACTCTTCTACTTCAAGCTCTGGGTTTTTCACATTAGGGACCTGAAAATGGTTATACAATAATCAGTGAGATATAAATCTTAGCGAGTCCTCCCCCTAGTTCCTTGATTAGAACACCAACTCAACTCGGGTATCTCTTCAGAACCACCCCACAAACAAACTAAAGATCAACAATCAACATTCACTAGTTGGTTCACATGCAACCTAACTTGGCATGCCATACCCTGCACTATATCACTTAGCATGATACACGCAATGCACATGATTATTAGATAATGCAGTTCATCAATCACATGCAAGTCTCGTCACAAGCGATCTCACCTGGCCATTGCCACACCCTGCAAGTTATCGATTCATGCGTGCGTGCCATAAACAATGAACTCAACTCATGCACGACTAGAACCAACGATGCCATGATTCTCATGCGTTCTTGCACATTAGTGCGCCACTCATCGAGCATCAATCCATCACACGCGTCCCCGATTATAAGGTAAAATCGCTATGACACAATTTTATCCCATAATAAGGCGCAACAATCTCAATCAATCATGCGTTCCAATTGTTAATTAAGCCCTTCAAGGGCACCACCTACTCGTTAGTTCGGTATCCCATATAGGGTAACGTCCATCCGACTCAATCGGGGACGGGTTCTCTTAACCAATCACACGACCAATCAATCTTGGCCCAGGACACCGTGTATTGCACTCAAATGCCTCCATTAAAATGGTAATCCTGGCCTATTTTCTTCGTATTAAAAACATCCGGATAATAGTCATGTGTGGATACACGGTCAATTTGAATCAGAAAAACGGATACCTTTCCTTTTTCAAACCCACTATTAGATATAGTACTTAAAATATATTTTCAGTGTCAAAACCGACACCCGAGATTTTTGAATAAATACCAAAATTTCCAATCACCACACAATTGCACAAAGCATCACTCAATTCATGTGGATGCTCATGTATTTACACATCCATTTACTTCATGAAATCAATACACATGAAATTAGACCACTTTTTGCATTCCGTATGAACAGTGCACATGAATAGTGCGCGTGAACTGTTACTCGTGAACGGTACCACGTGAACAGTGCGCATGAACAATATTTTGTGAATAGTGTCACATGAATAGTAAATTTCAGAATTTAATAAATAATAAATTAAATTCATAAATCATTAAAAATATTAATTAAAGCAACCATTAATTAATTAATGCTAAACATACTTAATTAACCACATAAACCATATTAAGCAAATAAAACAAGATTAAGCTAAACTAATCTAATCCATCTATTTAGCTACCTATCTTAGGGCTAATACAACTTAATTAAATCACCTAAACTAGAATTAAATCTAACTAAATCAACCCTAAGCAAGTTTAGGCACTAATCAAAGGATTAGGAGCTAAACTCACCTGTTAAGCAGGCCGGAGACACGGACGCAATAGCGACGATGGTGGCTACGCATCGGGACCTTTACCACAATGATCCAAGGCAGTCCCAAGCTCAGAACAACAACCACAGCCTCTGCCTCCCTCTGAAATTTTGGAAAACTAACTTGCCGGAGGAGAAACAGAGAAGAACGGGCTAGCCGGAGCTCTGGCGAGTAGTGGGCCGGCAACCAGCGAAACTTGCATGGTCAAGGGGGTCTTGGTGGTGGCTGGGATGGGTGGAGGAAGGGTTGTAATGGGAGAAAAATGGTTGAAAACGCAAAACAGTGCAGGTTGCAAGCGGACCGATGGACCGGCGGCTGACGGCTTGCGACAAGCATACAGGACGGCCAACAGCTCCATTCAAGGCGAGGTCAGGCTTGTTAGGATGAGCTGTCTCTCCTAGTCACGGTGATGGATGGATCGTTGGCTGATTCATCTAAGAAGTTGACTTTTCACTCAGATCTTTGGCGAAATGTCAGCTGGAGCAAAAACCAGAAGGAAGGGAAAACGATGAGAGAGAGAGCTTCGTTGAGGGAGAGCTCAAGGAGGAGAGAGAGAGAGGGTGAAGTGAGAGCTGATGCACTCCTAATTAAGCCCCTTCAATGCTTGCTTCAATTCCCCATGCCATGACATCATCTTTTCTCTCTTCTTTAGCCTTTTTCTCACTACAACTAGGGGCAATCTGGTCATTTCACCTTGCACAAATTCCCATTCTTTCCTTGGGTTAAAAATGAAGGCCGTGCCTAAGAAATGGGCTAGACCATAAATATGAGTGGGCTTGGAAATTGATTGGGCTCAAATGGGCTTAAGGTTGGACCATGGGCTTGAAAGATGAATAGTTGGTTTAGGCCCAATGGGCTCATTTGCTTGCTTTGGGCCCACAATGGTAGCTGTCCCACCTTGAGCCTAGGGCTCCCACTGGCTTGGCTTGGCCCACGTCCTCATGGGCTTGCTTCCTCGGTCCGAAAATCCCTTTTCCAATTGCTCGGCTTAACTGGCTCTGTTGACTGTTGAAGTAGCTTCATTCAAAGTCCGTCCTAGACATTCCCGATAATTCAAAACCCAATCTTTAGTTCTCATGCCATGTTAATTTCACCCAATGACATTTCGGGTACAAGTCAGACTGACGGGTGGCTTCGAGGATTCCCGCGTAATCGACTCGTGTCGAATTACGTTTAAGACATCTCGACGCATTGACGTCCTTGACTACATGAAATTACGGAGGATAGATTCTTATTTCAAAGTACACGATTACTGAAGATCGACATAGGGTCGTTCGTGGATTCGATAACAATAAACGGAATCACCCGTCGTTCTATTATGTTCTGTCCGCGAATCGACTTATAGTCGTCCTTAGAATCGGCCTGCCTATCTACAGGATCGTCCTTACGCAAGTCTCACGGTCAAGTCATTTTTCCAGATTGAGTCCTTTAGTCATATGAGTTCTGTCCTCATTAGCCTTTCCCCTCAAAGTCAGTATCTCAGGAGTGATCAATTCCGAGTGAGATCAACTAATAATACATTGACGAAATTCACATCCATTCATTCCTTAGAGGACTCGAATTTCAGAATGTCACACCTTAAACCACTTCCATCTCTCATCGGCACATTTCTCTGGAACTGGTTCAGGTGAGACAAGAAGCCCACTATGCATTCTTATCACCTCATTTAAAACTAAGTTAAAATACCTACTTATGGTCTCCTCAGACCTCATAACTCTGAACTTGATGACTCGATTTTTCATGTGATGGGCAAGTATATGTAGAAACATGGACATTTATTCTTCTATATGTAGAATTTTTTTTTTTTTTCAAATCAGCAAATTTCAAGGAGGTTCTCCTTCCTCCTTGCAGTAAGGAGAAAATCCTTGATCTCGTGGATTTGCTTCGACTGTTTTTCAAAGCCAAACTTTCAAGCGTACCCAGCGAACATTTGGGTATATAATTCGTGCATTCTCACCACTCCCAAATTACTCCCACAGCAATTGTTTCATGGTATACTAGATAGAGACTTTGAGCATTGAAATATGCTAGACTAGGTTTTTGATCTATTAAGAAATATTCTAAGCTTCTTTTGTTTTGGGTATTTGCCCCTTTCTTGACTAGATTTCCCCCGATTAAGTTAATGGTATCGTGAAACAGCTTAGCTATATCATGTCTACTTAGTGAGGTAAATGAAATTGGTAGGTGTCTATCTTATTCAGGTACAAACTCGGGAAACCATCAAAGCTGTATGCTTCATGGTATACTCATGTACTTAAGACAGCAGGGGTCGGAATAAGCATAATTACAATGCTGAAGGAGCAAAGCCAAGTATCAAAACTTTCATTTGCAGATGTCATTAAGAAAGTCTCAGAGTTTGACAAATCTCATCTGGCTTATATTTCTTCTAATCTAGCAGTTGTTGAAAGGTATATGGTGGTGCATGGTCAAATAATATTGCAACTGTTTGCAGTATATCCTAATGAAAAGATCAAGAAGTGTTCCTTTGTGGTCAGTCTTTCAAAGAAAATGGAGGAGAGACACCACACCAAGTGACTTGTGAAGAAGAAGAAGATTTTGCTAAAGAACCTGCCAAACTTAAATCCAAGTGGAGTTATGGGACCTATTTTACCTAAGAGAAAGGCCATGAATGTGATAACAACCAGGCTTATCAATAGAATATGGGGTGAGTACTACTCCAACTACTAGCCAGAGGAAATAAAAGAGGGAACAAGCACAGATGCAAAAGAGGATGATGACATTGAGGAGCAAGAGGAGAATGAAAAGGATGAGAATGAAGACATATCAGTAAATCCAGAGGAAAGTCCGAAAACTAGTTCAGCACCTAGGCGAAGTAAGCCTTCCTCTACACATAAAGAAGTTGATGGCACATGGAGTCCATGGGTTAGACATCTTTAGGTGAAGCTTTGTATAGACAAGCTGTTGTCCATGGTGAAACAATTGTTGTAGGAGATGCAGTAGCCTTGGAAATTTGGGTATCAAAGAACCGAACCAAGAACGAACAATTCGCGTTGAAGATATCAAATATTTTGCACAAAAACAGAAAGGCCTTCATAAATCTACAGATTCAAAACTACCAAGAAGACGATCTCCAATCAACTAGCAAAAAAACCAATAGAGCTACAATTTTGACCTACGTAAGCCAAAACATAGATGAAACAGGAAAACAATCCACAACCAACCTTATGGCTACTTTAGAAGTCAACGCTAGAGAGAGAGAGAGAGAGAGAGAGAGAGAGCATGATTATTTACCTTCGAAAATTTGTCGCTTTCGTAAAATTTTGATGTGAATCAGAGAGCTATTGAGGAGAAGGCTTCAATGTTGATACTTTGGAAACGAGTTGGAGTCGTCGTGGGTGAATGACGGAGAAAGAAAAAAAGTGTAGGGTTTTATGTTTTGGATAAAAGAAATCCTATCCAATCTTATCTCACCCCACTATGATTTTTTTATCCGGTTTATATCCTTTCTATATCCAACCTTATCCTATCCTAGAAAGCTACCAAACACAGGATATGATAAAACATATCCTATCATGGTTTTTATCCGGTTGACCAAACACAACCTAGGTAATTTACCTGTTTCGTTAGAGTCACAACAGAAGGGGGCTAAGGGGTCGAGACTTCCATATTGAGGAGAGTTGTGAAAAAGAGAGCTCTCCATTGCCCTCACAAGCAACTTCGAAAAACCAACTTTAACCCAATAATTCCATACTAACCTATTAAGAGAAAACGACATTTTCAAAAACTTCTAGCCAAAACTAGCCAAAACCTTCAACTGAATAGTGGAATTTCACTCAAAGAGCTTTCAAATTGTTGAAAAAGATAAATCATCATACTATATTGTCTTAATCAAAATGGACTACAAGAATATACATAGTTATATATACGAGTAACACTCTCAACCTAAGAATAACTATTGACTATTTTACCCTAATTATTATTTCCTAACACTCTTCCTCAAGTTGGGATGTAAATATCATACGATCACAATTTATTACATAAAAAATTCACTCTAGCCGATTTTCCATCCTTGAATGTTGAAAAGTGATCTCCTCTTTTTGAATTTTCTCATACAAAAGTGACAATTAACCTCAATGTGCTTGGTTCGCTCATGGAAGAAAGGATTGTTTGCAATATGAATTGCTAATTGGTTATCATAATATAATATCAATGATTCTGTTGTTGACATCACAATTTCTAAAAACTTCCTTAACCAGAGCAATTCACTTGTCACATTTGTCATTGCTTTATATTTTGCTTTAGTACTTGATCAAGAAATCACATGTTATTTCTTGCTTTTTCATGCAACTAAATTACCTCCAATAATACACAATAACCCAATGTAGATTTCTGACTAGTAGGTACTCCGACCCAAGTTGCATCAGAGAAATTTATGATATTCAGATAGCCATAATTCTTGAAAAGTAGTCCTTACCTGGCACTCCTTTCAAGTATTTAATAATTCGAAGCATAGCATTCCGGTGAGTAGTTCGAGAAGAAGTCATGAACTTACTTACAACACTGACAACAAAAGAGTTATTTGGTTTTGTGACGGTAAGATAATTCAACTTACTAATTAATCTCCGATATTTCAATGGATCATGCAATAATTCTCCATTTGTTGTGTCAAATTTTACATTGGGTTCCATAGGAGTATCAACCGGTTTTGCTCCAATAGGTCTAACTTATCAAGAATATCAAGTACATATTTTCGTTGGGTTAAATTGATACATGTATGCGAGTAGGCAACCTTGATACTTAGGAAATATCACAGACATCCCATATCCTTAGTACTAAACTACGTGTGCAAAAACTGTTTAAGTCATCAAATACTATTTGAATCACTATCAATAATGATAATATTATCCACATATACCACTCAAAGAATACAACTGGCTGGGGAGACAGAATTAAAGACTAAATGATCTACTTGACATCGTTTTAATCCAAGCTTGATAATAGCATTAATGAACCCACCAACCAAGCATCGGGAGATTGCTCGAGTCCATTCAAAGCCTTATGTAAATGACATACTAGGTTCTCCCCCTAAGCAACAAATCTGGGTGGTTTCTCCATATACACCTCTTCAACAAAATCACCATGTAAGAACACATTTTTTTTTAATATCCAATTGATGAAGAAACCATCTAAAATGCTGCCAGAGAAATAAAGACTTGAACATATGGAATTTTGGCTACATGCGAGAAAGTGTTATTATAATTAACACCATATGTTTGCATATATCCCTTGGCAACCAACCGCGCCTTCAATCAATCAAAGGATGCCATTGGGGTGAACCTTAATAGTGAAAACCTAACGGCAACTCATTACGATGTGAGGGTTATTATGGTCATTAACACTGAAAGACACAACGAGAAGAAGAAAATGACATTGAATAACTTAGTTCTTTAGTTAATGAACTAACAAAAATAAAATTATATAGAAATTTTAGATGAAAGACGAATGATAGAGAAAGAGAGGAACTCAAATGGACATTTCCGAGCATCTCCAATACCAATAACATTGGAAAGTGAACCTTCGACTAATGTAACAGAGTTTGACACCCTAGGAGGTGTGAAGTGTAACGAATACAATAATTTAGAGTTACTAGCTATAGCTCCAGAATCTATAACCAAGGAGTCTGACACAGTAGAAAGAAAATAAGATGAACCACCTTTAGAGGTATGTGCCAGAGTTGTAGTACGAGCCAAAGTTCCTATCACCTATTAAGAGTGAATCCAAGCATCATACTCAAGACGTGTCAATGTAATAGAATCTCTCCATTCTGCACACTAATAGAATCTAATTGAACCGATGAGGAAGAATCATCCACCTCTACAAATGCAGCAAGTGTCAGCTAAAGCTCAGGATGAAGTGTGGAGCAACAAGGTTTTGTATGTCTAGCCCTTTGACAACGATTACAATAGTGAAAGCCACAACCACTAATACTTCTATCGTGATCACCATGACTTCCACTTTGAAAAAACCACATCCACATCCACGACCTCGATAACCATGATCACAAGCTTCACGTCCACTAGATCCATGAGAAATCATGGCACCTGTATCTAAAGTTGTAGTTGAGATCTTGTCTATAGGTGTTGAGCAAAGGGCTTGGGAGAAAATCTTGTCAACTGAAGGAAGAGAGCTCTCAAACATAATTTACTGATGAAAGGAGGAATATTTAGGCCTTAGAATTTTAGGACTTAGTATCACTCAAAGATCTTCCCGGTGTTTGAACATTTAGGTTAGCTGAAGTTGAAAGATGAGTATCTAGTCATCGGCAAAGTGTGGTAAAATGAACATAATATTCAAATAGAGACCGATCTCCATGCTTAAGATCAAACAAGGCCTCCCATGTGTCACATAATCGTGTCATGTTATTCTAGCAAGAGTAAAGCACAACACGTTTCTCTCAACAGGACGCGGTGCGGCGGTTCGGTAGTGGTGACGGGTGGAGATGTAGAGGGGAACGGCGGACGGAGCGCGATCGGCAGGACTGGATCCCGCGGTGGCTCGAGGCGACGAGCATGGATGGCGAGCGTCGGCTGATACCTGATTGTAGCGACGGCGCAATGTGGCGGTGAACGGTGGTGGTGACGAAGACGGGGCAGCGACGGCGCCTCAGCTCCCAGATCTGGCACCTTTCCCTCTCTCTCCGAGTTTGCTCACTGTCGGCCTTGGCTCCGCCCACGAGCTCCTCCGACTCCGATCTCTTCCCTCTTACTCTGGCCAGATCCAAGCCTCCACCGGCCGGATCGACCTCCTCGGACTCGCTCGCGGCGGCCTCCCCCGAAGTCTCTCGGTGGGAGGTCGGCCCGAGCTCGCGACCCGAGTTCTCTCTTGCTTGCTCTTCGATTCCTCCCCCGAAGTCTCTCGGTGGGAAGATCTCCGAACTTGCCCCGTTCTTCGACGAAGGTGGTGCCCTTTTATAGGCGAGGAGGTCCGGTCGACGGAGCTTCGACCGCCGGTCCTCTTCGCGCGCCGAGCGACCATCGACGGCCAAATCGGTGTCCCATCTCAGCATTAAAGGCGCACATTGAAGGCGCATGCGCATCGTCCTCTCCTTCGGCGGCCTACCTCCATTCCTCTTTCTTGTAGGTTGCCCTTGAGCGCGTCACCGGCCGCTGCGCGTGATGCACAGAGGCACGAGAAGAAGAAGGAAGGAGAAGGAAGAAGGAGGGGAAGGGTTAGGTTGTGCGGGCCGGGCCGAGAAAAAGACGGGCCCGGGCCCGAAGGGAGAGAAAAAGGAGGGGGCTGCCGGTTTTTTATTTTCTTTTGTTTTTACTATTTTTATTATTATTTATTATTATCTAAAAAGGAAAAACAAAAATTAAAAGAGACTAAGGCCTAATTTAAAAACCTAATCAAAATTTAGGTGTCAACACTTATAAAAATCTTTAAGTTAAAAGAACTAAAAAGAAATCTAATGTTGCACAACGCATGAGTTTGGGAGAGCCCACTCCTAATTGAAGGGTCATTTGGCTCCTCTTTTGGGAAGTATCTTTAAAACTATTCTCAAATGCCATGACGTCTTTGGGGGGTCACAATAAGGCATTAGGTGTTATTTACCTTATGTTAGCTCATAATATCACATTTAACATCATAGAAGAGAAGACGACTACCAGTTTCATGAATGTCTTGTTGAATATGTATAAGAAGCCCTCTACAATACACAATGTCTAATTGATGAGACATGTGTTTTACTTAAAGATGGGCGAAAATGGGTCCATGATTGAACATATCAATGAATTCAATGATATCACTAATCAATTGTATTCAGTTGAGATCAACTCCAGGCAAGCTTCTACAATGATGAAGAGGGTATGAATGAATTGAATGGCGTAATAAGAGGAGAGCATCCCTAGATTATTTGTGTTAGATTAGAATAAACTCACAATAGATGACTTTTTTTTTTGTAATGGCAAAGTTTAGCATTGGAATTCTAATGTTGAGTATACTCTAGTAAAAGCAATATCAGGAGGAGTGATTTCTTGGGAAAGTACCTGCTCGTATGTCAAAAGATAAAACCATTAAACTTTAAATGGGATGGCCAAAGGGGACAATGTCTCCAATGAGTTAATACAAGGGCATTATAATATGGTGTTAGAGTGAAACCCTTTCTAATAGGTATATTACTCCAAGCTAGTGGGTTTGTAACTATCCAATTTGACAATGTAGGGATTAATCATTGGTTGAAAGCGCCCAGATAAAGAGAAGCTTCCAATAGGCTTTTATGATGGCAAAGGAGGCAAGAATGAACTAAATCATGCATCAAACGGTGAGACAACATTCTTAAATTGTATATGTGAAACTGGATTTAACTCACAATAGATGCCTTTTGACTTGACAACAATTTTTTGGAATTGGCATTCTAATTAAGCGTGCTTAGGCAATAACACTATTGTGATGGGTGACCTCCTATGAAAATGTCTGCCTAGTTGTCATAGAATAAAACTATAAGTCTTGTTATAGAACATACCAAAGTGTATAATACCATGCAGCAATTTGGTAATCTCAAGGGTTGGCGCTGGTCCCTCATTGAGTAATTTCGCAACCTTATGGGGTTAGGACTGGTCCCTCATCGGCAAAAGGTACACAACACACCTTTTTCCTCTTTCACGTTGAATGACAACGAAAGAATTCTTTCCAAGAATGTGGTCCCGACCCTTGATTAGGTACACAACCCACCTTCTTCCCTTCTCACGTTTTTTTTTTTTTTTTTGTCCAACAAATCGTTCCAAGAATGTGGTCACAACCCTCATTCATGGCACATTTCCAAAATGGCATTTTCTGAAAGTCATTATTAAACTTTTAAACATTAAATCACATCTTTCTGATCAATCAAAATTCAATTCCATCTTTAACATTTCTTGGTGTCATTTAAGAAACTTTTTCTAGAAAAATTATCCAAAAAGTCATAGATCTATTGTATGAATGTTAATTCAATTTTAAACATTTATATTATATTAATTTAGTACTAAATCTATTGCACGATGACCAATTCAATCCTTTTTTTTTTTTAATGATTCGTCAATTTAGTCATAAATCTATCAAGGATTTGCCAATAAAATCATTCAGTGATTTTTGGCCAAAATTACCTCAATGACTATATTGACAAATAGTTAAAAGATTTAAGACTAAATTGACAAGATTGAAAGGTTTAAAACTAAATTGACTACTATACAATAAATTTAAGACAATTATCTCCCTTTTTCTTCGAGTCCCAAATCAAATAAGTTTTACTGAGTACAGGGTAATTCCTTTTTCTCTTGGACCACGTAGGCTACTAACGGATAATGACTTGAAGAGATGGCTCATGAAACGAGCTAATCATAATGTAGGAAAGAAAATATTTAATGACATCACTAACATGTGGTTATCATCGAGAAAGTATGGTGGAACGTCAATTTATTAAATGGTGACCAAAATCATGTAACTCGATAAACTAAGAAACACTTTTTTTTTTTCCTTTTTTTAAGGAGGGGTCAAAAAGAAATTTCTATTCATTACTAAACTGATACATGAAAGGGAATCTCAAAAGTCATAATAACAAAGTAAACCCATATAACTGCAAAACAAACAAAAAAAATAAAAAAAATCAAGGCGTTTCATCATAGTTTGGTTGACAGAGATCATCCCAAGCTTATTTTTCAAGAAGAAATCTGTAAGTGGATCTAAGCAAAAAGATTGGCGGCCAGTCATCAAATCACACAGCACCATTGGTGATAAGTGTAGGCTGAGATCTCTATTTGTAATTAAGGCGGCGAAGTCTGTGTGACAAGTGCGTAACTTTGACGCGCGACACTTGTCGCCATAACTTCAAAACTGTGACACTTAAGTCGCCACTTTTTTTCGAATGGGACACTTAGTCTGCCACCTCCGGCGACCCTTGCCGGAAATCCTACGCGCAATATTTTATTATTATTATTTGCCTACGTGGCTGCGGAGCTCCAAATCGGCATAAAAATAAAAAAAAATTAAAAAAATTAAAAAGTTTTAATTTTAAAAATTTCAATTTCAAAAAATTAAAAAAATTATAAAAAAAAAGAAAATTTTAAAAATTTTAATTTTAAAAAATTTTAAAAATAAAAAAAAAAAAAAGAAAATTTTAAAAAATTTAATTTTAAAAAATTTAATTTTAAAAAATTTAAAAATTAAAAAAAAAAATTATAAAATTTTAATTTTAAAAATTAAAAAAAAAAGAAAATTATGAAAATTTTAATTTTAAAAAATTAAAAAAATTTAAAAAAATAAGAAAATTTTAAAAATTTTAATTTTAAAAATTTTAGAAAAATAAGAAAATTTTAAAAATTTTAATTTTAAAAAATTTAAAAAATTTTAATTTTAAAAATTTAAAAAATTTTAATTTTAAAAATTTTAAAAATTAAAAAAAAATTTAAAAATTTAAATTTTAAAAAATTAAAAAAAAAAAAATTTAAAAATTTAAATTTTAAAAAATTAAAAAAAAAATTTAAAAATTTTAATTTTAAAAACTTTAATTTTAAAAAATTAAAAAAATTAAAAAAAAAGAAAATTTTAAAAATTTTAATTTTAAAAAATAAAAAATTTTAAAAAATTAAAAATTTTAAAAAATTAAAAAATTAAAAAAAAGGGGGAGGCGGCGGCGGTGGGGGTGGCGGCGGTGAGGGGAGCCGCCGGCGGCGGCAAGGAGCCGCCCGTTCGGCCTCCCACCCCCCTTTTATAACTTTTTATAATTTTATTTTTTATAATTTTCTTAATTTTTAAAAATTTAAATTTTCTTAATTTAAAAAAAAAAAAAATTAAAATTTTCTAAATTTTTTAAAATTTTTCTTAATTTTTTTTAATTTTTCTTAATTTTTTTAAAATTTTTTTAATTTTTTAAAATTTTCTTAATTTTTAAATTTTTTTAAATTTTCTAATTTTTTAAAATTTTTAAAATTTTTAAAATTTTTAAATTTTTCTTAATTTTTAAAATTTTTAAAATTTTTAAATTTTTCTTAATTTTTAAAATTTTTAAAATTTTAAAATTTTCTTAATTTTTAAAATTTTAAAATTTTTCTTAATTTTTAAAATTTTTAAAATTTCTTAATTTTTAAAATTTTTCTTAATTTTTTAAAATTTTTTAAAATTTTTCTTATTTTTTAAAATTTTTGAATATTTTAAATCTAATTTAATTAATTTATATACTATTATTTACACGTAGACGCGAAACGGCGTCGTTTTGCATTTTCCGCCACGTCGCATGCAAAACGACGCCGTTTTGGACCAAGCTCGCCGGAAAGTCGCCACGTCACCCATTTGGCCGGATTTTCGGCGGTGTGGCACTTAAGTGTCCCATTTACTCCGATGATGGCACTTAAGTGTACCATTTTAAAGTTATGACTTTAAGTGTCCTTGCGTCATGCTATTATGCACCAGGTGTCCCCGCACTCTAATTAAGGCTTTGCTTTGTGGCAGTGTGCGTCATCATACGGAAACAACATAAACATGTTCAAAAATATCAAATTTGACACTTGTGAGAGCAAGCCTTGTAGCCAATATAAAGTGCCAAAACTTTGAATGAGAATACATTAAACGAGCACAAAGTTGACACCAAAACTACGAAACTGCTGTGAACATCATTGAAACCGGTGGCGGAACACTTATTTATTAAAACTCAAAAATCTAGAATTAGATCGGAGAGAAAAGCTCCTAGATATAAAATTGGGAGAGTAAAACTCCCAGATTTAAAATTAGATTAGGAGAATTAGAAAATAAATGAAATGGAATTGGGAGGGGGAGGAAAGATCTAGATCAAATTCCTCCCTCCAGAAGTGAAAAGTGACGAAAAGAAGGTTTAGAGAGGGAAAGAGAGAGAGAGAGAGAGGGGAGAAGAGATGACTTTATTTTAGAAACATTTCGAATCGCTGCAATCTAGTGAAAAAAAAAAAAAAACCGAAAAAATTCATACAAGTTCTTTATCAGCAGTAGACATACGGTCAACAACTCGTGGTCTTGGTCAACGACTTGAACGTCACGGATGAACCCACAGGCAAGCTCCCACATTCCAATCCGAACGTGTCGTAGCGGAGGAACAGCTCCACCAACATAACCCTGCACATGAGGAGCACCAGATCCTTCCCCGAGCACTGCCTGCTCCCCACCGTCGGATCGTCGATCTCCCGCCCGTTCGACCAGTAGACGTACTTCAGCAGCTTCTCCCCCCCACGAAGTCCTCCGGGTCATCGAAGACCCTCGGATCCTTCGTCGCGAATGGCTGATACCCGCAGACCATCTCGCCCTTCTTGATCTGGAAGGCGGCGTCGTGGCTCCGGACCACCATGTCTCGCTTCGCCTTCCCGTACTGGAACTGGACCGGGGGGGTCGATCCGTAGAGCCTCGTACACGACCGACTTGGTCAGGTTCATCTTGTCCAGGGTGGCGAGGGTTACCCCGCCTTCCGACGTGACGGTCGACCGGATCTCCCTCGCGAGCCGGCAGTGCAGATCCTCGACTCCCGACCCAACCCACTTGATCAAAATGGGCAACGTGGCCTTCATGCCACCGTAGGCATTGAACCCAGCAAGGAACACTAGGTTGTGACACGCCTCGTCTCTATCAATTCCTAGCCTCTCAGCTTCATCTAAAATTGAAGACGCACGCTCGCTAAATGCATCGTAGAGCTTCTTGTAAGAAGATTTTATTAAGAGCGGAGGCAGCGGGAAAGTGTGCAAAATGACATCTTCCAAGAAATTTAAGACCATGTTGTTAAATCCTAGGGACAATATTGGGGCAAGCTGGAGTAATATCCATAGGTCGAACATCACTGCCCCTTTGGTCCCTAGAATTGTGCTCGAGGGCTTTTGGTCGCATAAGAGCTTGAACACAAAGTTGAAGGACATCTTGTCGTTGAGGGGGTTGAAGGATGCTTTCCCTTCGCTCGATAGCTCGTCTTCTAGGTCGACAAAGAGATCCGACAAGCAGCTCCTGAGGGTCGGGATGAACACATTGTGCCGAGCCGCGAGGAGGGACAGGAACCAGTGCTTGATGGTGGCGTGTTTGGGCTCAGACGGGTCCAGAAAGGCGCAAGCACGGTGGCCGCCAGTGAAGGCGGTGGAGGGCATGTACGTGCCATCAAGCACGTTCCTCTTTTCGACATTGGACGTGTGCGTGCCATCAAGCACGTGCCTTTTGCCAAAGAGGATGGGGAAGCTGATCGCGTCGAGGAGGACGACGACATTGGGGTTCGAGGAGATGAATGGGCCAGGTGGCATGTTGACCCTGAAGACCGTCGACCGATAATTGCGCATCCGGTGGCGGAAGAACTCATCTCTTCCTTGGAAGTAGAAGTAATCGAGACGATCCCCTTATCGCACCGAAAAATGGGAAACCGTAATCTCCTCGGATTTCTTCCAGTGGAATTTCCGAATCCGACATGATCGATTCACGAACCGGAAGACGAATTAGATGAAGACGAAGATGAGCAAGATGGAGATACGCACGGCCAGACCTAGCTTTAGAGGGATAGGTTGTGGTGAAATTAGAGGTAACAAGGCTGTGCATGACAATGCTTTTGGCTGAGGAAGGGTTTTTTTTTCAAAAATAGTTATTTTATATTTCTATTTCGGGGAACAATTTCTAAGTAAAAAAACCCGTTTGACTACACAAAATTTCTACTCTTAGAATAGAAAAAGAATGAAAATGCGTTTGGTAATGCAACAATTTCTTTTTTGTATTTATTCGTTTTTTATTTTTGCTCACGGATCGCCGACCGTTAACCATCGCCGCCACCACCACCGCACGACCGCCCCGCCAACCGTCACCGCCGACCGCCCGCACAGCCCATCGGCCATCATCTTCTATGACCACCGGCCACCATAATAAATGTTTTTTTTTTGTCCGAGGAATGTTTTTCTTGATTCTACGTAAATTTTGCTGAAGAATCTCATGGAAAATGTGCAGTTTTTTAAAAAATAGGATGAATCAAGCTACTATAGCAGGTCTCGAGTTATTTGTCCTGATGCAAAAACTCTGGAGAGTATATGTTTGATTTGTCCGACAACCTTTTTGGGCACTCTTTTTATGATCTTTCATAAAAAATTTCAAGAATCTCCTGAAAATCTTGAAATTTATAAATAAATAAAAAAGGGAAAAATTAAGTTATTAGAACATGTCTCTTGTTATTTGTTCTATTGCTAGAAGTTTGAGTTGCACTAAATTTGACTTCCTGCTAAGTTTCATTGAATATCTTGCCAAAAGATAAATCAAATAAAGCCCGAGGAAGGATAGCCACAAATTGTGTGTCAGCAATTTTTGCAGTAAAAGCTATTCAAACTAGGACAACTCTATTTTCTCATCAATGTCCCATTTGAGAAAATATTAGGTATGTGACATGTGTCGTTTGCGGCAAATAAGAAGAGCTTTGGAAACGCGACACGTGTTGGGATGGGTCCAAATTGTGGCGAACTCTTCTCTCTTCCGTCTTCTCTCTCTCCTCACTGCACGCGCTCTCTCTCTCCTCTCTCTTCTCTAGCCCCACTTTTCTCTCTCTCTCCTTCTTCTGTCCCATTTCTCTCTCTTGTCTCATGCACGTTCTCTCTCCTTTCTCTCCTCTCTCCCCTGTACACCTCCCTCTCTCCATCAAAAAGAACTCCACCATCACCCAACAAACAAAGAGACGAACAAAAACAATCGTCTCTATTCCCATCTAAAACTCGATTGATTTCCTGTGTCAATTCCAATTGCCGGTTTTTTTTTTTTTTTTGAAGAGAAAAGAGAGAGGAAAATGGGGAGAGAGAAGAGGAGAGAGAGAGAGAGCGTGCAAGGACACAAGAGAGAGAGAAAGGAGAGGATAGAGAGAAAAATGGGGACAGAGAAGAGAGAGGAGAGAGAACGTGCAGGAGGTAGAAAGCGCATGCAGAGAGGAGAGAGAGAGTGGAAAGAAGAGAGATGAATTCACCTGACAATTTGGGCCCACGACGACACATGTTGCGTTCTAGAGGTCCCTGTTCTAGAGGTCCCTCTTATTTGCCATGCTGACAAATGAGACGTACCTAACATTTTCTCCCCATTTTTAGTGTTTTGTACTTGACACAAAGCAATGCTGATAGGTTTAACCTGTATGACTTTAAGCCTCTTTGATTCAACTTTGGGCAAACATCTTTGAATAAATGGGCATTTTGTAAAGGCAAGAGTATTTGGACACTTATTTTTTGTGTATATTTTGCAAAGCAACTTTAAATTGAAAAAAAAATTAAAAAATAAAAAAGGAGGAGGAGGAGATGCAGCTGCGTGGAGAGGGAAAATCGTGGGGAGGTGGGTCGACAGTGTTGCTGGTGGCGGTGTGGAGGCGGCTAGTGACAACGGCGGTGGTGGCGGTTGGCGAGGGGGTGGGGGGCTCACTTGAGGTTGCCGACCTCGAGTGGCGGCGCCTATGTTGCGTGGCCTTCGGTGACGCCGCCCAAGGTTGCGCAACCTTGGGTGGCGTCACCGGGTCACTTGACCTCGGGCAATAGCGCCTAGGTTGCGCGACCCAAGCGATGCCTAAGGTCACCCGACCTCAAGCTACCTTGCCTAAGGTTGCACAACGTTAGGTGAGGCTTCCAGCAGCCAAATCTGACCTATTGCGGCTGAGTGCCTCCCACCAGCTGAGCGTCGCGATGGAGCAGCAAGGCCAAATCCAAGGAAGAAGACGATAAATAGTGTTTTTAAGGGCAAAAGAGGAAAACACAATTATTAATGAAAGAAATATTGGAAAGAAAAAAAAAACTCATTAAACCTTATATCAACATTCCAAAGTGTTACCACCCATGGTGGCGGCGTAGTGGTTGGGCGCTGGTTCCTTTCGCGAGAGGTTCAATGTTCGAATTTTTGTGTCGTCTGTCTTGTTGGAAAGGAACCCACGACTTACCCGGAAAGCAAGGGTGGTGGTGACTTTACTCTCTCCAGAGTTTACTCCAACCGCGAAGCGGCTCACGGAGTTTCCCTAGGTTACCAAAAAAAAAATTCCAAAAGTGCTGAAAGCCACTTGCTTTGGACTTTCAACATTTCAAAGGCAAGTATTTGGCCAATGAGACTTCAGAATGCTAAATCAAACACTTAATATTTTTTCCAAAGGTCTTTGGAGGCTCAAAGCTTCTTGGGAATGCTGAACCGGACGGAGCCTTTAACAACTAGCTTTTGAAGTAGCTTATAATCACCACGGCCAATTACTTGTGGCGGCCTTGGTTAGCGACTTGAACGTTTCAGATGATCCGAGAGGCTACTCTCCGGGGTGAAAGTTGAACGTGTCGTAACGAAGGAAGATCTCCACCAACATGACCCTGCACAAGAGCACTACCTAATCTTTCCCCGGGCACTGCTTGCTCTCCACCGTCAGATCATTGATCTCAAGTCCGTTCGACCGCTACACATACAACAGCCCCCCTCCTTCCCCACTAACTCTTCCGGATCGTCGAAGGCCCTTGGGTCTCTCATAGCGAACGGCTCATATCCGAATAACAACTCGCCCTTTGATCTCAAAGGCTTCGTAGTCGCTTTAGACCACCATATCATGCTTCATCTTCTTGTACTGGAACAAGACTAGAAGCTCGATCCTCAGTACTACGTGCTAGTAATTTGTTTTTAAAACAAACTAAAAGATGTCTTGTTCCACATAAAAAAGATGTGAATGTGCACGTGAATGAGATGTAGCACTAACCAACGATCATTTTAATTTATAAAAAAATTTGGTTTATTTTTTTATAAAAATTAACCATAGCGTCCTGTTGAAATAATAATAGTGTTCACGAAGTTACAGTTATTTTTTGTTTTTATTTATTCCAAATTTTATTATTTCTTCCAACTGTTATCTAAGAGTTCATACTTATTCAAAGATTACTTCTTAATCGTTGCAACGTTGTGTCTATTTGGATATAACTTCTTGTTTTTTTGCTTTAAATTACCGAACGTGTTTGTTCAACTATAACCTTATTCTTCCATTTTTCATTTTCTTTCAAAAGAAAATATAGCCATTGTAGCTTATTATTTCCCTTAAGAGACATTGGAAAAATATTAGAATTGCTATATAATATTCTCAACTGAGACTTTGCAATATTCTAGAGGAAATTTGCCAGTGATTACAAGCAATGTTGCAAGGCAAATAATTCCTTAAAAAAAGTGATATCACGTCTCAAAGTTTGACTTCATTGTTCTACCCAATTTGTTCATTATATTTTTCGGACACTATATAAACGGCAGACCTGATCAAACTCATATTGTTGAAGTAGTTGAGTTGTACTTGCATTCAATACCTGAAGAATTTCTCTTTTCCTTTGGTTGTAGAAGTAGTCAAGATGATCTTTGTCACCTCCAAGAAAGGTGTTGCCGTAACCAACGAGGATTCCTTTAAGTGAAGGCGCATTTTCACGCGAGGCTTTTGAAATTTGTTCGAAGTTGAATGGAGAAGATGATGATGAAGAAGAAGTATTATGTGAAGGCATTGACAATGAAGAAATGGACCTAGGGTTTAGAGAGAAATCAAAGGCAAAGTCTCGATTACGTTTTCTTCAAGGCGTGTTCAAGCTTCAAAGAGGACATATATATCGAATAGGAGTGATATATACTTGTGCGACTTCCGATATGTATCGACAATGTCAGGTGGAAAAAGCATTTCCGACTGGTGGGATACAATTGTTGTTTTGAATTAACAAATGATATTTGTTGGGATTTATTTCGAAAAACAACGAATACGTGTATAGCTAAATTGAATAAAAAACGATTCGCAACGGAAGCAAAATCACCCATGCACATATGATATGGTTTGTGCATTTAATAAGAAGCACACAAAAGTGAAAAAGAGGCTAATCACACAACCCCTCTATTGTGCTCTAAAAGTCTGGCTACCGCGTTTTTCAAATTCTGACCATGAACATTTGATGTTCTCGCAACATTTGTTCTGACGTTCTTTAGATTTTGATTATGAATGTTTGATCTCCTTGTAGCATTACTAAAGTATTTAGGATTTTATGTTCTTCAATTCCAACCTCACAAGTATCAAACCTCTAGTTTAAACATACCACAACTTATGTGAAACGATAGAGAGAAACTTGAGAGAGCTCACCATAACAATTTTGCTAGCAATTACTCTCGTGTTTGATTATTTGATTGATCACTATTATCACTTGACCATCATTTTATCAACTCTTCTAATTGTGTCTTATAATTGGTCTCAAATCATATTTATTTAAATCAGTTCGGCTCGTTAACTGTAAAATCATTTTAGAGCATTAATTCGACCGTAACGTCAGAACTCGCTTCGAACTTTGAATCTAGATGTTGGTTTTGAACCCATTTCAAGCATTAATTCTGGTATTAATTCGGTGACCATTATAAAAGTATTATTTTGGGCATTAATTTTGTAATCATTACAAAACTTTACTCTAGGCAAAATTTTGTAACCGTTACAAAACTTGAATTGTACCATTAAATCTGCAATTGTTTCAGAACATCGATTTGGTTGTTTGATTCTAAAAATGTTTCAGATCATTAAACTACCCATTGCATTTGAAATCGTTTCAAATCATTAATGTGTCCATTAAGTTTGAAACTATTTTAGAACATTAATATGCTCATTGCTTTGGAAATCATTTTAGATCTGACTATTGATTTTGAACGCACTTTAGATCATTAATGCGATCATTGATTCTGAAATCACTTCATATCATTAATGCAGCCTTTGATTATGAACTCGTTTCAAATCATTAATTCGACCGCAAAATCTAAAACCATTTCAGATCTTTAATATGGCCATAAAGTTTGAAACCATTTCAAAAATTTGATTTTCAGCTTGACTCAACTTGATGGCTCAATTGTAAACACATCTACAATATTATCTCTCCTGTGTAAACATAATTTTGAATTGGTTATTGTGTGCAATATCTCTAAGCTCATCATTAAGTTGTCAGCAAGACTTGTCCTAACACATTAGCACAAGCAAGAGAACTAAAATCAAAATGACATGTATTTTTACGAGACATGAACTATTCATTATTGGTTACAACCCCAGTTGAGGATTTCAATACAATTTCAAGAATATATCGCATAGGATATCAATCTTCTATATTATATATCTACAAATATAACAAGAAAACAGATTCTATATTGAGCACGTGCGTGCCTTCATATATAAACAAACTATGACTATCAAATATAAAAATGGTTTGAGGAAGTGTCATTATACACACTTGTGAACCATAACCATTCAACATATAAGTCAACATCATGTCTTAGGTCTAAGGATTTTACACAAAATCAAAGTAGGAACGATTAGTCATTGACCCCACTAAAAAGTTCCATGTTGCCAATCGTTTTGCGAATGTCATGTTAATTGAACTTGTCCGAGACAAGCACTTGTGTTCTAACTTGGGTATCACAATACCCAATCACTTGTGACTCATCATCTCCTAAGGTATCTAATACTCAACAGTAAAGCTTGAGAATACATCGGTCTCAACAAGAGCATTTATATCCTTTTAATGATCCATTGACTAGGATTTGTCTAAAGATTCAGTTTAACTTTAAACCTATCACGCATTTTTTTAATATTTTAAAAGTAGGTTAAGTGGTAATTGATCGTATGGACTCATTCATATAATTAGGACAATGAATGAATCCTTCTTTGTCATTAAATAAATAATATAACAAAAATCCCTAAATAGATCATTACATCGTTACTTTAGGGCATATAGCTAACAATATTCACTTATGTCAATTGTAGAGATAAGAGACTAAGTTAGGGAATTGAACTATAAAGCAAGGAGGAGAATACTTTATGTTTTAACATAATATAATCGTTTTTTATTCTCAGCTTAACATTTATCATATCAGCATCAACTCTTTTTTTTTTCTTTGGATAACCACTGAGTATTCAATTTTTTGGATCAGCAAATGATCTAACCAATACACGCAAACTGCTTTTATCCATGTGCATTGGGCATCACTTTATCTGTCATATGTGGTGAACAAGGCCATTAAGATTGTTTGGAATGAGAGAACTAGTGAGACAAACTTAAGATCCATCATATCTATACCAAACATTTGACCATTTAGCCAATCCCTCATAATATCGACTCGACTTCTTATTTTCATGAACCAAAAAAAAGGTGAAAACATAGACACGACGTAGTCCGAGCACAATAGCATGGGCTTGTAACTAAGTGGAAACATAGACACAAACTAAATGTCATTATGAACATTTCGTACACAAACGCAAGTCATAAATTTGGAGAAATTTCCTCTCTTAGTATAGGAGACTTAAAGAATGTGCACCGTATGTGTAACGAAGACTTTATACAAAGGCCTTGGAAACAACCCAAAAGAGGGTGGAGGGGAGGTTATTGAACATTCAACCTACTTCAACATGAACAAAGAAATTAGGCAGATAGACAATCTTGAAGATCGGACTAACAAATGAGTTCAACTTCAAAGCACGTTATGGTTCATATGTTGGGAAAATTATCAAAAAAATCCTAAATATATTGTTAAGAGTATGCAACAGAAACCTAATATTTTCATTTGGGAGATCATCCTAAGAAGCCTAAGTCAAGCTTATTAACATATTCTATTGAACTCACATTTACTAAAATATTAAGTCAATGAGTTATTAGCCAACTTAGATATATTAACTGTTTCATACCACACTAATTCTTTTACAAGGGATTTTTTTTTTAACACAACTTATATGTGCATCTCAAAATGTACTGTAAAGATGCAAATTCGGTCAAATGCATTTTAGTTTAGCCAATTTACTTTAAAACTTTTTAAGCATTTCCCAATGTAGTCATTCCGACCAATTTTAGTAACAAATATCTAAGTTGGCAGTTATGCCATGTAGAACGACTAGAGTCTACATCAACAATTTCTAACTAAAATTGGTTGAAGGGACTACATTATTATATTGTCAAAAGGTTTATGACTTAATTGGCCAAATTAAAAAGTTTAGAACTGATTTGGCTATCATCCATCCAATAGGTTTAGAACTTTTAATTGGTAATTAACCCTTCGTATGCCCCTTTGCTTATCTAATTCAAAGCTACACGCTAAACTTGCCATGCACCGCAAATAAAGGATAATCTAATTAAGTGCATTCCTTCTAAGATTATGTCAACGACACCATTTTCCTCCTTATACAGAAATGAATTTTTTTTATGTTTCATTTGAAATGGTGGTATAAGCTATCTTTGGCATGTTAAGTTACGTCTACGTTCCATTTCTCGTCGAAAACAATTTGATGTTGAAACTATAATTCAATTGTTGCCGCTCCTTGATCAAAGTTATCTAACCAACTTTTCTTTCTTTTTCCTTTTTTTTACAATACCATTTCTCTCCATGGAGAAGTTAGAAGGCCTAAGACTCCGTCTGTTTTATGGAGAATGACCGATTTGGAAAATATTTTCCTAAGAGCGATTGCTTGTATCGCATACATAAATAAACAAAAATATTTTCATCATTTATAAAAATATTTAGATATAGAATATAGTTGATAATGAAAATGTTTTCAATTAACCAATCATCTTAAGTGATAAAAATGATTATTTTTAATAAAATATTTTCTAAATCATTTAGTTTTTGTGAAACAAATGGAGCTTAAATTTGATTATCTAGAGACGTCAGATGGAAAGGATGGATTTTGAGGCCAAAAAGCGAACTCAAACAGCTTACCCTATTCAATCTCAATATGGCGCACTAGACGAGCTTCCTGATTGGTATATTACCAGTCCTGTAACTCCTCTTGGATCAAAATTAATTACGATACGTTTGCCAAGCACAACGCGCGAATTACTAACCCTCTAGCTTGTCTTTTCCATTTCTACTAATCCGAATGCTTTAGAGGTTCAACGTTAACAAATAAATGAATAAAACGTTAGTATGCGACAATTTGGTAGTCTCATGGGTTATCAATCTAATGGGGTTAGGACTGGTCCCTCACCAAAGTCAAAGTCTTACACTTTTGGGCCCACCTTCTTCTATTTCACGTGCAGAGGCTTCTTTCCTCTTTTTTATTTCATCGGCTAAAAGAAGCCCCAAAGCCAGACGTGAAATATTGTGTGCCCAAAGTCAAATATTTGACTTTGAGCCCCACGAAGATAAGCACTTTCCGATTCTGCAAGCTTCCGCAGATAAAGAAACTTTGTTTTCCTTTTTTGTAAATCTTCAAGAGTCCAGCGAATTGCGTTTTTACAAATGTTCAAACTCGAGTAATAATTTAACATTCAACGTCCCCAACAACATCACCATACGGAAACAACATGAACACATTGAAAAATATCAAATCTAACACTTGTGAGAGCAAGCCTTATAGTAAATGTGAAGTATCAAAACTTTGAATGAAAATACATTAGATGAGCATAGAGTTGACACCAAAGTTGCTGTGAATATCATTGAAATCGGTGGCTGAATACTTATTCATTAAAATTCCAAAATCTAGAATTAAATCAAAGAGACAAGCTCCTAGATATAAAATCAGGAGAGCAAAGCTCCCGGATCTAAGACTAGATTGGGAGAATTAGAAAAGAAACAAAAGGAAACAAAAGGAAAAGGAACTGGGAGGGGAGGGAAAGATCTAGATCAAATCCCTCCCCTCCATAAGTGAAAGGCACGAAAAGAAGGTTCACAGAGGGAGAGAGAGAGAGAAAGAAGAGATGACTTTAAAATTAGAAACATTTAGAAAAACTCGTGGCCTTGGTCAACGACTTGAATGTCACCGATGAACCCACAGGCAAGCTCCCGCATTCCATTCCGAACGTGTCGTAGCGGAGGAACAGCTCCACCAGCATAACCCTGCACGTGAGCAGCACCAGATCCTTCCCCGGGCACTGCTTGTTCCCCACCGTCGGATCGTCGATCTCCCGCCCGTTCGACCAGTAGACGTACTTCAGCAGCTTCTCCCCCTCCCCGACGAACCTATCGCCCACAAAGTCCTCCGGGTCATCGAAGACCCTCGGATCCTTGGTCGCGAACGGCTGATACCCGCAGACCATCTCGCCCTTCTTGATCTGGAAGGCGGCGTCGTGGCTCCGGACCACCATGTCTCGCTTCGCCTTCCCGTACTGGAACGGGACCGGGGGGTCGATCCGTAGAGCCTCGTACACGACCGACTTGGTCAGGTTCATCTTGTCCAGGGTGGCGAGGGTTACCCCGCCTTCCGACGCGACGGTCGACCGTATCTCCCTCGCGAGCCGGCGGTGCAGATCCTCGCCTCCCGACCCAACCCACTTGATCAAAATGGGCAACGTGGCTTTCATGCCACCGTAGGCATTGAACCCGGCAAGGAACACTAGGTTGTGACACGCCTCGTCTCTATCAATTCCTAGCCTCTCAGCTTCATCTAAAACTGAAGACGCATGCTCGCTAAATGCATCATAGAGCTTCTTGTAAGAGGATTTAATTAAGAGCGGAGGCAGTGGGAAAGTGTGGAAAATGACATCTTCCAAGAAATTTAAGACCATGTTGTTAAACCCTAGGGACGATATTGGGGCAAGCTGGAGTAATATCCATAGGTCGAACATCGCTGCCCCTTTGGCCCCTGGAATTGTGCTCGAGGGCTTTTGGTCGCATAAGAGCTTGAACACAAAGTTGAAGGACATCTTGTCATTGAGGGAGTTGAAGGATGCTTTCCTTTGCTCGATAGCTCGTCTTCTAGGTCGACAAAGAGATCCGACAAGCAGCTCCTGAGGGTTGGGATGAACACGTTGCGCCGAGCCGCGAGGAGGGACAGGAACCAGTGTTTGATGGTGGCGTGTTTGGGCTCGGATGGGTCGAGAAAGGCGCAAGCACAGTGGCCGCCAGTGAAGGCGGTGGAGGGCATGTAAGTGCCATCAAGCACGTTCCTCTTTTCGACCTTGGATGTGTCAAAGAGGACGGGGAAGCTGATCGCGTCGAGGAGGACGACGACATTGGGGTTCGAGGAGATGAATGGGCCAGGTGGCATGTTGACCCTGAAGACCGTCGACCGGTACTTGCGCATCCGGTGGCGGAAGAACTCATCTCTTCCCTGGAAGTAGAAGTAATCGAGACGATCCCTTATCGCACCGAAAAATGGGAAACCGTAATCTCCTCGGATTTCTTCCAGTGGAATTTCCGAATCCGACATGATCGATTCACAAACCGGAAGGCGAATTAGACGAAGACGAAGATGAGCAAGGTTGAGATACGGACAGCCAGAGGGATAGGTTTTGGTGAAATTAAAGATTACATAATGCACCATACGAGGCGAGGTTATACAATCGCGAAAACATAGTACTTTGTCCTGGGACTGTGACAAAAGGTACCTTCTTGTCTGAAAAGGACAAGTAGACCCCCTAGGTCAAGTGCAGTTATTTCATCTTGTTCAACTCAAACTAATAAGATCCGATGTGTTGCAATTTTCGGTGAATCACCTAATACAGTATTTTAAGAATTAAGTGTGATTAATTTGTTTTATTTATGGCCAACAATCTAATATGTCAGTTTATTATATGATTTCTTTTTTTTTTTTACCTCTTTAAAAGACTTAAAGGAAAAGACCTGGAAGATCTTTTCTGAGATGAGAGATTTCATACTTTCCATATTCCCACTTATTCGAGAAGAAATATTTGCATGGGAACTTGAAAGTCTATTCAGTAGAGGAGATGGATTTCACGTTTGTACATTGGTGCAGTTACCACTTGACAAGGGAATATAGTAGTTTTTTGTGCCTAGAGTAAATTGAGAGTGGGTTAAAATCTCGCTATAGTGTTGACGAAGCTAAGATTTAGGAGGAAAAGATACGTTACAATTTTTGGTGAGTCACCTAATACAATAATTTAAGAATCAAATATGATTAATTTTTTTAATTTTTTACCAACAACCTAGCATGTCAGTTTAGTATATGATTTTTTTAAGCTAATATTAAATTCCGCATAGTTAATTTTACTCACGAGCTTGAGCATCACGCGGTCCACACCAAATGAAAATCGAGGGGGAAATACTGATAAAAATGACTTCGAAAAGGTCTCTTCAACTTGATTAAGCAAGAGCAACCGTTGAACACGAAAAAGAGATGCCCTAGAGTTCAATCAAAGATCTAGGCGATTTCTTACGCAGCGAATAAAGGAAGGATATAGCCACGAACGATCAATTAATTGTCGAAAGTCGACACGAGCAAACACTTCATTATAAGAAAAGACTTCATAAAACCCCAACCACGCCAGGCCACCAACTCCAAAAGAGCCAACCAGTAAGTTTCTTTCCGGGCCATGTTGTCCTCCGATCATAATTAATTCATCAGTTACATGTGATCATCATCTTAGCTATAATTAAGTGTAAAGAATGTCAATATTTGTGACCTACCAATCAAAAGAAATGATGGACCAAGTTAGAAAGCCTAATTCAAGAAGTTAAGGCATTAAGTAAATCAA
Organism: Eucalyptus grandis; assembly: GCF_016545825.1. Classification (NCBI taxonomy): domain Eukaryota; kingdom Viridiplantae; phylum Streptophyta; class Magnoliopsida; order Myrtales; family Myrtaceae; genus Eucalyptus; species Eucalyptus grandis. The sequence continues at coordinate 15,646,631 of NC_052614.1, forward strand.
GTTTATATATATAAAACCCATTGACACCTCATAAGCAAGTGGTGTTGGATACATTAATACCCCATCTCATATGGAAACAGAATTAAGAACAACACATGAAATTGACAAAAGGAAAGCCTCATAGCTGAAACAACAGTGAGGCAAAACTTGATTATGATACCATGTTAGAAAATTCAACTAAAAATTTTAAACATTTGAGTAGATAGAGACTTCACAAATATAAAGCTCATTGAACCCTATATATGAGCAGTGTGAGATACTTTGCCACCTTCTCTTATATGCAAACTGGATTGAAAATGGCACATGGAACTAAAGATTTGAGGAGCCTCGCACAGGAAATAATCTTACCGTCTTAAAGGCAGACTTTCTAGAAAAGTAGGATTATTTTAAAATAATGTCGATTTTGGGATGATTATTTTCTTAAATATGTGAAATGTAATTTACACAAGATTTGTTTCAGTTTAGCACCAGTGCATTGGTACGAGTTTTATAGGTAATATAGCAGTTTGAAACAAAAGTTCTACCTGGACGAGTAAAAAAGAACGGGGTTCCACAAAAATAAGGTATTGTCAAACTTTATCTTTGACTTTTTCGTGTTTAAAATTTTTTATCGCCACATGATAATAATATTATCCATTCTTTTAATTAACTTGTTCCCGGACCTAGTAAATGGTAATGAGCAGACTAGAAAACATGTCAATTGTGTTTCACGACTTGGATGAAACCTAAAGGCCAAAGTTTTAACTGTGTTTCCCGAGAGCTTTTGTCCTTTTTCAAGAAACACCGACATTATGGGATTCTGTGTTTCTCGTGTAGATGAAAGAAAAACGTGCTCGTGTGGTGAAGTGAAATTAAGTGAAAGGAACATCAATTGATTCAATTTGGAAAGAATTGACGACTACAACTGTACAACTTCGTCTCGATGGGAGGAATGACAAGTGCGTACTCATATTTTTCACGTGACTCTGCGATCTGCCCTTCCCGAGTCCAAGACGCTTGTTTCTCCTCCCTTATACGGCGATTGCGTACTCAATTTGTTCCCACACTCTGCGCGTCATCAAAGCCCCTTGGACCAGCCTCGCCCTACTAGTCCTAATGAAACTAAAGATGAAAATAGAAATGAATCAAACCATAAGGAACAAACCACCTGAAAATGGGCAGAGTGCGCAGCTTATCTTCCTCTGCCACAATTAGGGTGTACAAAGAAATCGGAAACCGCCCAAACTTGAACTAAATTGGCTTGGAACAAGCGATTTCCATGGGACTAATCCGATTTTTGGTTCCAATTTACTAGAACCAGTGAGTACCAATCCGGTTCTCGATTCCTAACGTGGAACCCCCACGCGGATGGGACCAATATATATTTTAAAAAGGAAATTCCAACTCAATTATTTAATTATTTTGTATTTTTTCGACCAATTTATATACATATATGTTTGTAGTATTGGATATTATTGACTAATCTTTTCTCTCGGGTGTAATATAATTACTCCTCTATTTTTTGTTCATTTTAATAATCCATTTACTTGCTTTCTCAATCAAAACAAAGTAAACAAAATGAAAAGGATGGAGGAGATCGATTGGAGATATCCATAAATGTTGCAACGTTTTGTCGTCATGTTATGAAATTAAGAGCCAATAGTTTGTTTTAAAAGTATAATTAGGTTGAAGTTGAAAAAAGATAGATCAAGCAATTAATGTTTCGACTTCTATGAAGGTTAGGACTTCTAACATAGAGTTTAATTTTCCACATACTCTTGGTGTTAGGAAAACCTAAGACAACCATACCATAACCTTAAGAGAAATTAAATTCTTAGCTACCAAGTATTGTCATCATTCTATCTTATAGTTCTCAATCCTTAATCAAAATCATCAGCTTGCAATTCAACCCAAATTTAAAGTCGAAGAAGTTTTATTACTTTTGTAGAAACTATGTTCACCATGATATTAATTGATGAATGTAATTTTATAAAGATTGTGGACTAGTTCTATGGACTCACTTGAGAACTGGACCTAACTGGTGATGTGTTTCCCTGATAGATTCATGGAACCAATGGGCAATTCTTGATTTTAATTTTTTGGAACCAATCCTTAATGAGCGGTTCTTGATTCTAAGATGAGAATTGCTCACCCGAACCATGCTCATCCTAGTTGTGGTTGCGATGAAAATAGGTAAAAAGGACAAGCTGCAGGTTGTGTTAAAGATGGGAATCATTAAAGAAAGAGAGAAAAAGAGTATCGCCAAGGTTGTAGTTATTTCAACGAGAAGGAAAGGAAAGAACTGGCAGAAACTTTAAGGACCGGTAGTTGAGCTTAAAGAAACCAAGAGGTATATGCAAGTTTTACTAGAGAACTTTAGCTAAGTTGACTAGGCTAATGTCAGAGCTTGGGGCTTTGATTCAAAGGTCGAAAGAGGGAGCTTGGTTAAGCATTCGAGAAGGGCTACTGTACATCATTGAAATAAAAAGGAAGACATTGGTACCTAAATTTTGACTTACCATTTATTAATATTTACATAGACAATTAGGGATTAATATTTGACTCATAAACGAAAAATATTTTCTATTAAATTACATAACATATAGCCTTAGAAACATTAATCATATAGCCTTACATAACATATAGCCTTTGATTCAAGTATTGCATTTTAATTGGATTGGCAGTGGTGATTGAGCTTGATAGAATTATGTGGACTAGGCTTGTTAAGAAGCAAAATTCGGCTAAGCCCAGCGAGTGCTGTGGCCGAAAATCACATGGGTGAATGGATATGGGTTTTGAGCTTTTAATTAATAGGATCGAGCCCAAATAAGTGCCTGAGTTTAATGTTAATAGAGCCCATTATTATTTTAATGTGGTTGAAGATAAGCCCACAAGGATTACAAGACAAGCCCAGGGACACGTTGTAGCTGAAATTTTGCATTACTGGGAAGATAATTCAGAAGATCGGATCAGGAAATAAAAACCCTAGGTTTGCTATATTAAATACAGGCTTCTTCACTTGGGGCGCTCCCAGTCACAGTACACGGCCACATTGTGGAGAGAGAGAGAGAGAGAGAGAGAGAGAGAGAGAGAGAGAGAGAGAAGGCTTCTACTTGTGCAACCTAGAAACTCATGGGGCAATACGCGAGATGTGCAGAGAGAATCGGGTGACAAGGCTGACAAAAAAAGGCGTGGTCTTCTGTTCTTCATCATTGCAGACCCCCGCGAGCAGCCTGTCCACGCAAGACCACGCGCCGTTCCGCCTCATGCCAGACGCAGCTCCACCCAAAACAAATTGCCGCCGCCGCCGCCGCAAATCACCTCTAGAGCCATTGCCAGTTCAGCAACTTCAGTTGTGTGTTCCGGTGAGACCATCCTATTGCGGCTCCATAGCCTGAGTCAGCCCAATAGCTCAGCAATCCCATTGTTACCCAACGATGTCTAGCAAATCCAGTAAACATCAAAGCAATCTGGGCGAGCTCCTGCATATCCGACGTCAATTCCAGCAAGTATAGCAAGACGCTGGTGTGGCCAACGTACCCAAATGCCTGATTGCCATCCAGGGATTTTGTTGCGATAAAAGCAGTCAATTTGATGCCGACTGAGCAGGACTCACACTTTGGAGCCTTTCCATGCATAATCATGCACACTCCTCTTTCACATACACGATATGAAGAGAGATAGGGAAGGAAGCCGCGAGATACGTTTAGAAGTGCCCAGATTCTTTGTGAAAAGAAAAGGAAAGGCGAGGCTGGACATTGGGCACGATGCATCACAGAGGACCACCGAGAAAGCCGCCCGAAGAGAAATCAACGTGTTTTTGCAGCAAAGCCAGCTACCTTTCAGCGCGATCATAGCAGACACTCCAGCAAGTTCAACCGCAACATCTCCGCAATCCTTACTATGAACAGAACCCGCACCATCATTCGTTCATAGGCGAAATCCAGCGAGTTTCCTTTTCTTGGCAGGTTTTCGATCCATCTCGCCCTGCATTGCATCCACAGTCATCGCCGTGCTGTCCTCACCCAGCAGGTCCGGTGCCCCACCCTTCGGCGATGTTGTTTGTCCTTGACAGTTTCGGTGATACCGGCCTAACAATCCCGTAGCCGACCAGTATTCCCCAACGCCAAGCCATTCATGCTGTCCTTGCCCATTGTCCACACTGTGAGCCCGAGGAGTCCACACTGCGGTGGTCCTTCGTAAGCCGCAAGCCCCTGTTGTACCGGCCATCCATTGAGACGAGTACTGCTGTCCATGAGCCTCCGCCATTCGTCGGTTCATGATTCCATGATTTGTCTTTTGTCCGAATTTGGAAATGTTATCCAAGCGATATTGTGGACTAGGTATGAATTTTGATTGATTCAATTTTCATATATTTTATTACCTAATTCGTGAAATTGCAATCTTATTTGAATTTTTAAAATACATTACCATATCCATGAGAACTCCAAAGTAGTCTTTAAATTAGGAATAATTTTCTAATTTCATAAAGTGTTATGGTCGTCAATCCAACCCTCATGCACAAGATATGATTCACTATTGCATAGAGAATTGGCCAATCCGATCCTCATGCCGGAGATACAATTCGTCGATTTATTTCCAAATTTGACTGTATATGGATAATTTGATTTGATTGTTATGCGATTGCTTGATTTGAATAGATTAAGTTCCTATTTAAAAAAAAATCAAAAAAGATTAAATAAAATTTGAGTAGATTTTTATAGATAACATTGTATGTATAGGATATGTTTTTGATTACTTTCCTTGAATAAATTAGGATAGCTTTGGCAAGGATATGGATTCTAGAAGATTAGGATAGTTTTCTATTTTAAATTAGGATTTCACTTTATTAGATTCCTAGTTTAAGTTAAATAATATCTAAGTCTAGATAATATATTTCCATTATTTTCTAATCATGAATTTTAATGAAAAATACAAAAAAAAAAAAAAAAAAATTATTAGGCGCATGTCATATAGATTTGGTGTATAAATTACATGTCGTATCATCTTCCGTGTCATCATCTATTTAATTCTAAATAATGATTGCACATTTGCCTGATCACCTCACATGGTAGGAAGTAAGCTAAAATCAATGGAAGGTGCTTTAAATATATATATATATATATATATATATATATATTTAAAAGGAGAGAAAAGATATGGAAATGACAATAGAAAAATCTAGCGTAATCACATCCCAATTCTCCACAATCTCTAATTCGTAGAACTGAAATAATTCTTTCATTACTTGGTTTCCAACCGACTTGCCAAAAAATAGATCAATAGTGACTTCTAATTGAAAATCATCTGCATGCTAAGAATTTAAAATCCTAAGTCGTGAAATGGTATTGGTTTGAGGGAGTCTGAGTTAAATCTAGAAGGACATCTGGCCCAATCTATATCAGAGAAACCTGTGATATTCAAATGGCCATAATTCTTGAAAAGTAGTCCTTACTTGGCACTCCTTTCAAGTATTTAATAATTCAAGGCATAGCATTCCAGTGAGTAGTTCAAGGATAAGTCATGAACTAACTTACAACACTAACGGCAAAATATTTATTTGTTCTTGTGACGATAAAGTAATTCAATGGATCATGCAATAATTCTCCATGTTCTGCATCAGGTTTTACATTGGATTCCATAGGAGTATCAACCGATTAGCTCCAATAAGTTCGACTCATCAAGATTATAAAGTACATATTTTCTTTGGGTTAAATTGATACATATATGCGAGTAGGCAATCTCAATACTTAGGAAATATTGTAGACGTCTCATATCCTTAGTACTAAATCGTGTGTGTAAAAACTGTTTAACTCATCAAATACTATTTGAATCACTATCAATAATGATAATATTATCCACATACTATTTGAATCACTAGTTGAGGAGACAGAATTAAAGACTGAATGATCTACTTGACGCTGCTTTAATCCAAGCTTGATAATAGTATTAATGAACTTACCAAACCAAGCATCAGGAGATTGCTCAGGTCCATACAAAACCTTATGTAAATGACATTGTAGGTTCTCCCCCTGAGCAACAAATCTGGGTAGTTGCTCCATATACACCTCTTCAATGAAATCACCATGTAAGAACGCTTATATATATATATATATATATATATATATATATATATATCCGATTGATGATGAAACCATCGAAAACGCTGCTAGAGAAATAATGACTTGAACCTATAGAATTTTGGCTATAGGTGAGAAAGTTTCATTATAATTAAATACCATAGTTTGCGTATATCCCTGGGTAACCTACCATGACTTCAATCAATCAAGGATGCCATTGGGGGTAAACCTTAACAGTAAATACCTAATGGCAACTAATAGGTTAGTTTCTCGTAGGTAAAGTAGTGGGCTACCACATGCAATTCTCAATGAGTGTTTTCATTTCATTCTCCGTGGCTTTGTAGCTAGCTAGGATAAGCAAGAGCTTAGTGACACTACTAAGCACAAAAATAGAGGACAAAGATGAGACAAAGGAGGAGAAAGTAAGAGATAAATGATCATAAGACAAAAAGTTAGAAATAGGATACAAGTGTGAAGACAATCAGAAAAACCAAAGTATGGTGTATAACAATCCATAGAACAACCAACACAAGAATGTGTACCTTTTTCAAGAAGCAATGAGTGGACCAGGATCAGAGGATGGCACAACAACCAATAAGGGAACATATGAATCAATTGATAGCCATACTATTGTAGTGGAAACTGCTCCATGTCTATAGTAAGTATGGTTAGCAAATTGAAATCCTATGGACAATGTTGGGGGAAGTGAGATTGGTGGAAGTGTCGAGAAGACACACTTGTCATCATCAAAAGGTGTTGTAGGGATCATATGACTAGTGTAATATGACTTATCCTCAAAGAATGTCACATCAGTTGACATAAACACATGACAATGAGTAGGACTATAGTATATATAGCCCTTTGAGTTCGAGAGTATCCAACTAGACACATTTTTCAGCACGAGGGTCCAACTTATCAAGACCTGCATTTAGAGAATGGCAAAACAAACATAAACAAAGACAAATAGAGGTAATGGAAAAGAAAGACAATCTAGATGTATAATAGAAAATGGTGTCTCCCTTGAAGAATGAAATTGGGAAGCCAAATAATTAAGAAACAAGCTATAAGAATGGTATGACTCAAAAAGTTTTCAGTAGATGCTTATGAAAAATAAGATAATGAGCAACATCAAGAAGATGATGTTTTTTGCTTTCATACACCATTTGTTGTTGCGTGTATGGGTAGGAAGTTTGAAGAATAATGTCATGAGAATCATCAAGGTTGAAAACTAGAAGCAACAACAAAATATTCTTAGGCATTATTTGACCGGAAAGTCTTGACAGAATTTTATTTGATTCGGCACCTCAAAATAGAATAGACAAAAGCTACAAAAAATCTCAATATGGTCCTTTATTAAGATTAACTAGGTCATTCATGAAAAATCATCCATGAATGTAATAAAATATCTAAAACCACATGTATTAGAAACACAACATGGACCTCATACATCTGAGTGAACTAGCTTAAAGGGACTAAACACATGACTCTAAAAGCAGGAAGGAAAAGAAACTCTATGGTTTTACCAAACTGACAAGTTTCACACTAAAAATTACTCACAAATTCAAACTTAGAAAATAATAATCAAGGAATGTTCGATAGTGAATGACCAACATGACAATGCATCTTATACATATCAGGGAATGCGTGCTTCATAGTTATTACAGCTATCACCTTCTTGTCAAGATAGTATAAGCCATTTGATTCATGTGCCCCCTTATCATTTGTCTACTCCTTGGATACTGAGGCCCTATTTGGTAACCGTTCAAATAGTAACTGATTCTGATTTTTTGTTCCCGGGAGCAGTTTGAGAATAGAATCGCGTTTGGTAAAATTTATATTCCTAGGAACAAATTTGGAGTAGAATCAAGAATAAAAAAAATGATTTTTATTCCCGAGAACAAAAAAAAAAAAATAAAAAAAAAAAAAAGTGAAACTACTCCTTTGGTCATACGTTCTCTCCCAAAAAGTGAAACTTCTCCTCTGCTCGTACGTTCTCTCCCCTCCTCTTCTCAAACCCATTCTTTTTCTTCTTACATCACAAAACTCATTCTCTCCTCAAGAACGGGTTCATTCTCTCCTCAAGAACAACGACGGTGACAACTGCTTCTTCATCGTTGAAGTTGCTCATTCAAGATGAGTTCCATTTACTTGCAACTATAGGTGGTTGTTGACTGATCTGGGCAACGGCTTGCTCCCCATCGCCATCGTTTGTCATTTGTGATGGCTGGCAGGAGTGCCATCAGGCCCGAGTTAGCAAGCGCCTGTGCTGATTTGGCCGAGGGGTCGCTCGCCAAGCGACCCCAAGGCCTAAATCTGCAGGCACTCGCGCCGAGCTGGCCAAGGGGTCACTTAACGAGCGACCCCAAGGCCCAAATCAAAGGGCACCCGTGTCGATCTGGCCAAGGGGTCGCTCGGCGAGCGGCTCTTGGGCCTAAATCGTCGGGCGCCCGTGCCGAGCTGGTTGAGGGGTAGCTCGCTGAGCGACCCTTGGGCTCGAATCGTCAAGCGCTCGTGCCGAGCTAGTCGAGGGGTAGCTCGTTGAGCGACCCTTGGACTCGAATCGTCAAGCGCCCGTATCGAGTTGGTCGAGGGGTAGCTCGCCGAGCGACCCTTGGGCTCGAATTAGCGAGGTGAACGACCCTTGGGCCCGAATCGGCGGGTGCCCGCACCAAGCTGGCCAAGGGTTCCCTCGCCGAGCGACCCCTAGGCCTGAATCAACGGGCGACCACACCATAATTTTTGTCTCAGGGTGAAGCAATTGAATAACTGGTAGTTATGTGCCCTTAGCGTCTCTTAAAACCTCTTTCGAAAGGGTTAATTTGCAGTACGCACACCATTATGGTTGGAGTTATTAATCTTTTGAAACCTTTATATTCTAGTGATAGTCCCTCACGAAGAAGCAAAGTGGTGGCCAACAAGAATCTCTTAGAAGAAAAGAATGCTACTCTTTAGGTGCTTGAGAACGAGCTAGCTTGATGTTTTCACTGAAAGTATTATTTTCTACATGAAATAAGCCAATTATTGGCCTTGAGAAAAGTTCACATTTTCAATAGACTTTGACTTTGAAAGCAATGAAATCCTTGCATACCACTATTTACTTGCTGAAAGTAATCTTCACTGCACATATTTAAGTGTTGTGATTGAATTGTTCTCTTGAGAATAAGTATATGAGGGAGATGAAAGGTAAAATAATAGGGTTGGATATTTTGTTTTCCTACACTTAAAGCTAAGGTAATTAATTTTTTTGTGAGTTGCATGACACATGTTATTCGAAATCCTTTCGAATATGAGCTCTTGGTCATCTCATATTTACATGTATTAATCTGGTAGGATGACAGATACCGTTGCCCTTTCTCTTGAGCTTTACATTGAATGACCCAAGAGAATGCATAATTATTCAGTCACAATTAATACTCAAATTCTTTTCTTCTATTGGGATCTGTTACAGAAAAGGCTGCAAGAGTTTGAAGCCACCATTACTACTTCTCAAATAGATACCACAGTGCTTAAAGTAAGTAATGAGTCTAATATCAACTCTCCGTTTGCAGTTAGCTCTCTATACTAGATATTGCCTCATAAGTTTATATCTGCTATGCATGGCTTTGACTTTTAACTTTACAAAGAAGAGATGATCTGTGCTATTCTTATATATGACAATAGGTGACCTTGAAAGGTGCTTTGACTTTATTGAGTAAGAATTACGAACTTTTAACTTGCATGTTGGTTGAAACACTCTTAGGTTGAAGCATGTATATAATATTCAAAGGTGGTCATTCTATAAACTTCAACATATATCTATACGCCATACACCAGGGCACCTAAGAGAAATATGTCTCCTTTGTTTTATAGAACTAGGAACCTAGTGGCCAACATAGAGAGAAATTAGTGATTTGACCCTTTAATTCTAATACCGATAAACTTAGAGTTGTTGATGAATATCTCCCGCGTCACAAAATATAGCCCTGTTGTTCCCTATTACTGTTAGTTTCTCTAAGTAAGTGATAATATTTTAGGTCAGCTGGAAGCTGTGGGTTTGCATTTGAACAAGAAGCTACCTCAAGTGAGTTTCATTTGAGCATCTTTTTCTTTTTTCCCCACTTACCCAATTACACTTTTTCTTCCACGATAGTTTTAAATCTCATCTCAATTAACTTATATGATGCTCAATCAAGGTTAAATGGTATCCTAGAAAGAGATGTTCAGTGCAAAATGGACCGGGCCTTTAACCAACTTGTTTGTTAGTTTGTTGGTAGATGAGGGGCGAAAGAGAAATCGCATAACTTTACTTTTAACAAAGTAGGGTGGAATAACATACGAGCTGAATTCATTAAACGGTCGAGATACCAATATAACCTATTGCGGTTGAAGAATAATGTGAACAAATTGAGAAGACGGTATGGTAGTTTTAAGAAGCTCATTTTACAATCCAGCTTTGGTTGGGAAAATGTGAATAAAACAATTGTTGTCAACGATCCAAGTATTTGGGACTCTCACATCAATGCATGTTTTAAGTTTCGATCATTTTGATATTATTGTAGATGTAAATTTTAGAAAATTTGATTATGTTATCGACATATGTCATTATTGTAAAAATTGCAGGACAATAATGGGTGAGCAAGATTCAAGAATGATGGATTTCCTTAATATCCTGAATTGTGCATTGTATTTGGTGATACATATGCTCTTTGGAGAGCATGCCACTTTGGAAATGTCGATGATTTGCTGGAGTCAAAGGAAGGTGACAATAGTGATGGTGATGCAACCAGTGATGTAAAGGACTTAAGTGAACACCACATTGATGAGAAAGTTTTTACATCCAATTACACTTAAACTCCTATTCATAACAAGCATAAATTGGATAGGACTCCAAATGTTAAGAAGGGAAGAAAGACTAGCCCATTTGGTATTGTAGACACATGCAAAGCTATACAAGACCTGCTCAAAGCTAGGTCATCAATGCGGATTGGCTCATACCTCACAAGTCACACCACCACCTGTAGACCCCTTCTTTGTATTAGCTGTGATTGATGTCCTTATTAGTATGAATGAGTTGGAGTAAGATCTTACAACAAAGTAGTGGAATGAGCATGTATTAGTGCCACATGGTGAGAAGCTTTCATCATATCACTAGCTGAAAGGAGACGTGGGCTTCTTCAATGTCTTTAGTAGATGTTGATATATGTTTTGTGGATTACATGTGGTTTCACTTGATTGTGTGATTTAATTGTTGAAACTATTTTGTGTGGTTGTATGGATACGATGGTTTGTTTGAGATTTTTATATTTAATTTGCTTTTACTTTACAACTTATATTAGTTATTGTTATTGGATTCTTTTTAGATATCTTTATTGATGTTATTGTATTTGTGTAATTATATAGGTACTATGAAGGATGGATCAAATAGTATGTCTAATGAGTAGGTAGAACCAGTTGACCAATTCTTAGATGACGATGATCTTGACATATTGATAGCATAGTTATGCATGGTTGCGATGGACATGTCCGTTGCATACGAAAGAACCTATTAGGGACAACAAACTATCGAGACCAGAATGGATAAGAGAGATTATTTGTGGACATTCGATAGAATATATGAAGCCTTTAGGATGGAGAGATATGTTTTTCTGAACTTAAGTGATTTGATGAGGATAAGAGGTTGGTTGAAAGATAGTCGGTATGTTAGGATAGATGAATAAGTTGGGATCTTCTTATCTTTGGTTGGTCATAGTAACTGTGAAAGAGATAATTATTTTCTATATTATTAAAAAATGAAAAGGGTTACAAATATATATGCTCATATGTGTTTAACCCTACTTATAACTAAGTTATTATTTTACCCTTATTACTTACAATATTTCTCAACACTCCCCCTCAAGTTGGGATATAGATATCAAATAAATCCAACTTGTTACATAAGACGCTCACTTTATTCCCCCGTAGAGATTTTGTAAAAATGTCCGCGAGTTGATCCTCCGACTTTGTGTGTTGCAGAATAACCTCGCATTTCTAAACTTTTTCTCCCACAAAATGACAATCAACCTCAATGTGCTTAGTTCGCTCATGGAAGACTATATTAGATGCAATATGAATAGCGGATTGATTATCACAATATAGCACTGATGGATTTGATGGTGACATTCCAATCTCTCGATAGTAACATTCTCAACCATAGGAATTCACTTGTCACATGTGCTATAGCACGATATTCAACTTCAACACTTGATTGGGAAACTACATGCCGTTTCTTGCTTTTCCATGCAACTAAATTACCTCCAAGAAACACACAATAGCCTGAAGTAGATCTCCTATCCACAACACATCCAGCCTAGTTGGCATCGAAGAGCCTGCGGTGTTTAGATGGCCATAATTCTTGAACCGTAGTTCTTTACCCAGCGCTCCCTTAAAATATTTGACGATCAAAGTACATCATTCCAATGAGTAGTACGAGGAGAACTCATGAATTGACTTACTACACTAACCGCAAATGATATATCGGGTTTTGTGATAATAAGATAGTTTAACTAACTAACTAACCTTCGATACTTTGTTGGATCATGTAGTAATTCTCCATGTTTTGCATCAAGTTTCATATTGGGATCCATAGGGGTATCGACTGACTTTACTCCAAGAAATCCAACCTCACCAAAGATGTCCAATACATACTTTCATTGCGATAAATTGATACTAGCATGTGAATAAGATACTTCGATACCAAGAAAGTATCAAAGACGTCCCATCTTTAGTACTGAATTCTTTATGTAGAAATTGCTTAAGTTTTTTAATACCACTTGAATCACTGCGCAAATGATGATATCATCCACATATATAACTAGAAGGATACAACCAGTTGAAGACACGAAGCTGAAAACTGAATGATCTACCTGACACCGCTTTAATCCAAATTTGATAACTATATCACTAAATCTAACAAACCAAGCACAAGGAGATTGTTTAAGTCCGTACAAAGTTTTGTGTAAACGACATACCACATTCTCCCCGAGCAATAAACCCAGTGGTTGCTCCATATAGACCTTGTCGACCGATCACCATGTAAAAAGGCACTTTTCACATCCAATTGATGAAGGATCCAGCCAAATTGTACAACCAATGAAATAAAGACACGGACAGAGGGAATTTTGGCCACGGGAGAGAAGGTGTCATTATAGTTGACACCATAAGTTTGAGTATATCCCTTCACAACTAATTGTGCCTTCAATCGATCAAGAGTACCATCTGGGTGAACTTTAACGGTGAAACCCAATGACAACTAACAGGTTGCTTATCAGTAGGTAAGGAAGTAAGCTCCCAAGTTTTGTTTTGAATTAGTGCCTCCATTTTATCTTCCATGGCACGACGCCAACCCGAATGAGCAAGAGCTTCAACAACATTGCTAGGCACAAAAATAGAAGACAACGACGAGACAAAGGCAAAGAAGGTAGGAGATAAACGATCATATGACAAAAAATTTGAAATAGGATGACGCGTACGAACACAATTAGAAAGACCATAATAGGGAGAATAACGATCAATAGGACGACCAACACAAGAACGTGTACCTTTTCGAGATGTAATGGGCGGATCGGGATTAGAGGCTGTCACTACGACGATGGGGAGCAAATGAATCGGAGTGCCGATGAAGGCCGTACTATCATAGTTGGAATGGTACTTCGTCGATGATAGGTGCGGTCAGCAAATTGAAATTTGCTGGAGGTAGGCTGGAGAGATAGAAGGTAGTGGAAGCATTGGTAGGACACAATCATCACTATCACCATGTGTTTGTGGAACATTCTGAGAAGGAAAATATGACTGATTTTCAAAGAACGTCACATCTGTCGACACGAACATATGACGGGGACTAGGACAATAACATTTGTATCCCTTATGAGTTTGAGAGTATCCCACAAAGACACATTTTTTTAGCACGAGGATCCAATTTATCAAGATTTGGAGTAAGATTATGTACAAAACAAACACACCCAAAACCCGAAGAGGTAAGGAAAAGAGAGGACGATTTGGATGTAAAAGTGAGAATGGCGTCTTCCCTTGAAGAACGGAAGTGGGAAGCCTATTATTTAAATAACACGACGTAAGAACAGCATGGCCCTAAAAGTGTTTAGGTAGATGCATATGAAACATGAGGCAACAGGCGACATCAAGAAGATGGCGATTTTTACGTTCAGCTACATCATTTTATTGTGGAGTGTATGAGCAGGACGTTTGATGAATAATACCATGAGATTCCAGAAAGGGCTGGAAACCAAAAGTTGTAGCAAGGTACTCTCTAGCATTATTTGACCGTTAATGTTTGACAAAGATATTATATTGATTCAACACTTCAAAATAGAACAATTATAAGCAACAAAAAATCTCTGTACGATCTTTTATTAAGAATAACCAAGTCATTTGGGAAAAATCATCCACAAATGTAACAAAATATTTGAATCCAAAGACATCAGACACACGACATGGACCCCATACATCTGAGTGAACCAACTCAAATGGACTAGACACATGACTTTGCATATGAGAAGGAAAAGAAGCTCTATGATGTTTACTAAACGATAAGCTTCACACTGAAAGGAACTCATAGACTTACACTCAGGAAATAGATGTCAAAGTAGGTTTGGTGGTGGATGACCAGCACAACAATGCATTCGATATACATCAGCGGATGTCTGTTTCACAGCTATGGCAGCTAACACCTTCTTATCAAGATAGTATATGCCATTTGATTCATGTCCTCCACCAATCATCTGTCTAGTCCTCAGATCCTGAAAAACACAATGAGAAGATGAAAAGGTCACGGAACAATTTAGTTATTTGGTCAATGAGCTAATAGAAATCAAATTATAAGGAGATTTTGATAGGTGAAGGACAGATGATAAAGAAAGAGAGGGACTTAAATTAGCAACTCTCATACCAGTTACATGAGATTGTGAACCATTTGCTAATATGTAACTTAATTTGATAATGAAGGAGATGTAGAGTGAAAAGAAGATAGTAGGTTAGAGTTACCAGTCATGTGATTGGTAGCTCCAGAGTCTATAACCCAAGAATCAAGCGATGTAGACAACAAACACGATGAACTACCTTTAAAGGTTTGTGCCAGAGTTGCTTTGTAGGAGCTGAAGATCCCGTCACTTGTTGGGAGCGAACCAATGTATCATATTCAGCACGGGTTAATGTAACTGGCAAATTCACCTGTCTTAAGAACTTGAGTTGAACTTGGTGAAGCCATTGAGGGAGGACTAAGAGAATCCTCAACCTCTGCATAAGCAGCAAGAGGTGGTTTGAGCTCTGGATGAAGTGTATAGCAATAAGCTTATGTATGTTCGGCTCTTTGACAATGATGACAATAGTGGGAACCACGATTATTCCTAGAATTGATCGTACCACGAGTCCTAACTCCCCTTCACGGCCTCCAAAACTTCCACCATGAACAACACCACATCCACGACCTTGATAACCATGACCTCGACCTCCATGTCCATTAGAACCACAAGAAAGCATCGCACTAATCTCCATTGCCAGCATGGAAGAACTCTTCTCAGGAATTGTAGAACGGAGAGCCTGGGAGAAGACTTCATCTACTGTGGGAAGAGAACTCTGAGATGTAATATGTTGACAAAGATATGAATACTCAGGCCCCAATGACTTGAGATATAATATTACCCTCAAATCCTCTTGGTGTTTAGCTAGAACATTTGGATCATTCGAGGCAGGAAGATAAGTATCCAATCGTTGGCAAAGAGTGGTGAACCGAACATAATGATTAGACAATGATTGATCTCGACACTGAATATCAAATAACTTTTCCCTCGTGTCACATACTCGCATCATATTATTTTGCCCCGAATAGAGTAATGCGCACTTATCCCAAACTGCTTTACCGGAGTCGCACTGGATAAAGTGAGGACTAACCTTAGGGTCCATGCTATTCCATATAGTGTCTAAATAATCGCATCTCCTACAATCCAATTGGCAGCTTTACTCGTGTCAGACGGTATTGTAGACGTGAGATAGTCCAGTTGTCTGGTGGCAGTAAGATAGACTTCGACCGCTTTAGACTAGGATGGATAATTAGTTCCATCTAACTTGACAGATGTTAATTGAAAAGGACCAAAAGGAGATGCAGAAGTCAATCCAGAGGTCGCCATTAGTGAATAAAGAATGATTGAGCCCAAGAAATGAACTTCACAATTGCCAATACTAATTCCAATAATTCAATCAGATACACAAAAAGAATTTCGAAAAGAAAGGCTTCAATGGAATCACCATACGAATCACCAAAGCACCAGTATACTTATTCTCAATGGCCATTTCTAAAATTTTGTGTAGTACAAATAATAAAGTGGGTTACTATTCAACCGCTAGAAAATAACCCATCATTTGTCATTTTCAAAAGCCTTTCCATACTCCACAGCCAATACAAAACTTTACAAGTAATAATTAAGATAAGATAAGATAAAGAATCCCATCATTCACTGTGCGCATCTAAACCTCAGGAAGAGGCAGTGCACCAATCTCTTCTGCATTTCTCCTCCTTATTACCTCCTGACAAACGCACCAACTTCCAACAGTAGCTTCAAATTCAACATTCCAGCTTCCAACAGCATCGATTTCCAAAAAAGAGAAACAAAAGAAAGTGAATTTACTTGACGTGGCTACTGATCGATGATTCTAGGGTCAGCAAATCCAAGAACCCTCCTACGCCATCAACCGCACGGACCAACTCCCAAAGATGGGTCTTGAGTTTACAACGACATTAGTGCTAGGGTTTCACGGAATCGAGGTTCAAACTTCGCAATTTTTTATTACACCTGAGATAGCTAGTATAAGCACCTAGAGGGGGGTGAATAGGTGCACAAATAATTTCTCGAAATACGGAAGTGATTCTAGGCAAACGATAGAAAGGAAGTTCTCTTTTGATTAATAAAATAAGATCAAAGTAAAGTAAAGAATAGGGAAGAGAAAATTGAACACAAGGTTTATAGTGGTTCGGCTTATTCCAAGCCTATCTCCACTCTTCCGCACTGACAGCCCACCAGCAGGATTTCACTATGAACAAAAGAGAAGTTACAGCACAGCTTTTCCTTGATTCCACAGTGTAGATATTCTACCACACTTCCTCAAGGTTTCTCACGAATATAGACTCTCTTTTGTTTACAAGATTTCGCTCAACAAATGAATTGACTAAGAACAAGGAGCTTCAGACTTTAGAATTCTTCTATCGTGCACCCTCTCGAACAACTAGAACATCTTCCTTATATACTCCTTCATGCCATCATACCCGTTGGACGGAATCAATTAGGAGGATCATTCGAGCTATTAAAGGAACATGTCGATAGCCCATCAATTCTGTTCGCCCATACAATCAGGATCTTGGTTTCCATAAGTAAAACCTTCCAAGTATACTTTGCCAATCATCGGATCCTTAATCTTCGAATAAATTATGATCAAATAAAGGATTCTATCATGTCATATCCA
Organism: Eucalyptus grandis; assembly: GCF_016545825.1. Taxonomy (NCBI): domain Eukaryota; kingdom Viridiplantae; phylum Streptophyta; class Magnoliopsida; order Myrtales; family Myrtaceae; genus Eucalyptus; species Eucalyptus grandis. The sequence goes on from NC_052614.1 coordinate 15,664,177, forward strand.
GCCAAGAGATCTTCTCCAGTCGATAAGGTCACATCCTTAATGAAACATCCAGTTCTAGATAGCCTTTCTTCAACGGATTAGAAACTGTCAATGAGGATAGACTTTGAGTCTTGAGTCTGGCTATCCGGAGGTCTTCAGACTTAAAATAGCGAGTCCGCAAGCCTTCGAGACTAGATCGATGGAAACGTTTTGTCAATTTCAAAACACGTCAAGAGGATTTCTCCAACAATCTCCCCATTTTTTATGGTGACAAAACTTTCTGCATTTGGAAAACTTTGACTTGCAAAACATTTCTCAAACACATATGTATATCTTATAGAGATAAATGGCTAGATGAATAACACTAGAATCTGCAACCACAGAAAATAGGTTAGTCTAGTATGCAATAAAACCATCCATAAGATATCAATAGTAGTTAATAATAAGCAATCAAATCCAAATCTCAAATTTAGTCCACATCCAGACACACAAGTCAAGTCAAAACAAACCACAAACCAAACAAGCCAAAAGCTCGACAAATTTAAGTTCAAAGTTTTTCAAATCTCGCAACTCTCCCCCTTTTTGTCAGCATAAAAAAAAAAAGGTTGAGATGAAAATGGAGTGGAGTCAAGAATGCTTGGGAACACGAACAAGCTGGAAATCTCCCATTGACTGAATGATGCCTTCTAGCCTTTTCAAGTCTTCCTTTAGTTGTGCAACATCCTCACCCTTAGTATTAGCCTGAATCTGAAGAGAAAGGGCTTGGATCTGATCATTCAATGAACCCGAAGAAGTTTGACCTGCATTCTGCAAGTTCTGAACTTCGCATCCCAATGCATATATCTGACCTTGCATCTCCAAGAGAATATCCATAACTCTGCGAAAATCTGCTGAATTATCGGTCTGCATACTGGCGTCGGCACGATCTGATGGAGTAAATGAAGACGATGGTAGATTAGCATAATCACGCAGATTTGGCAATAAAACATCATGACCTTCCTCAAGAAATTGATAGGCATAAATGTCCTCTGGATCTGTTGGAGATCGACTGACTCCCTCACTGGTTGCAGGATATGAGGACATTCCTCTTTTCTCTTTGTCTCCCCCTGTTTTCATGCCTTCAGGTGGAGAAGAGTGCTCCTCATGTTCTCCTTCTTCTTGATCTCTTCTCTCTTCTTCTTCTTTTTCAACTCTCTCTTTCTTAGCATCTCTTTCTTCTTCTTCTTCTTCTCTTTCCTCCTTTTCTTTTTCCTCTGCTTCTTTCTCTTATCTTTCTTTTGTCCACTGTTCTGAGTCTTTCTTTGGAACAGAACGACTCAGATTCTTCAATGCCATTGCAGAAATAGTGATGTTTTCCTCATCATCTTCATCCTCAACGATGAGAGCTCTTCTTCTCTTGGATGGAGCATCCATGGGCTCTTTCCCTTTTCTTTTTGTTGCAGAAGAGATTTGATAAGTTTTGACTGGAGTCTTCTCCTTGAATTTCTCCAACGCCTTGCTTAGTTCCTTCAGACGCATCTTAGTCACCATTTTCAGTCCTACCACCATATGATCACACGATCGAGCACAAAGAATTTGCGGAGGCTGAATGTTCAGATGTCTGAATAACTTCGTCACAAGACCTGGATAAGGAAGTTGACCTCTGTCCTTCATCACTGCTCTATACATGTGGAACATAACAAAGTGTGAGGAAGTGAAAACCTTTTCCCAGATGATGGCATACATCGCCTTTGCCTCCGAACTTGAAATATCGGTCTTGGAAGTTGATTTCGGTTTGAGGCAATTGATCACAATCTTGTGAAGCAAGATGTTGAATGCACTCATCCTTGAATATGAAATCTTTTCATCTGTTCTCCTGTCCTTAACAAGTTCCAATGTAGCACGAGCAATAGAAACTTTGATCCGTTGATATCTTCCTCTCTCAACTCCTAACACATCTGCTAGCATATCCATATCCACTACAAAGTCTTGATCTTTGACACTGAAAGAGAATCTATTTGCATCCAAGAAACTAAGATTTGAATATAAATATGCAGTTAGTTGAGGATAAGCCTCTGTGGTGTCAGAGCAGAATTTTTCAAGTTGAAGATGATTGAACTTTTCCCTCAAGTTCACATTCACAGCATCCAGAAAATGAAAATCCACACTCCTAGGGTTTATCACCCCACGCTTCAGCAGTTTTGAGTATAGATCCTTCTGTTCCTTCGATCTAAACAACTCTCCCATTTTTCCTCGATTTTCCACCGCAACACCCATTCTTGGTTGAAATTGGCTGTATAATTTGTCATCATCATTCCCATATATCGGATTAAATCCCCAATCACGAGGATCACTTGGGATATTCGCAAGGGTTTCTTCTGCAACCCCTTTACGAGCAATTCCCAAACTTTCCATTTTTCGCAAAAAGATATATTCATTTCCATATCCTTTGCCCTTAAGAAAATCATCGACATAGTTCAATGGAGTACCAGTCCCTTTTAAAGCACAATATAGCTTATAAATAAAAGAGGGCCTTTGAACTCTTACAGGATCTGCATCTTCAATGATTTCTTCCTTTTGTTGATGATCAACATCTTGAGGACTAGATGGAGGAGAATGATGCTGCTGAGAATGTTGTGGGCTCTGCTGCTGATTTGGAGACACTTCTTCTTTAGTGAGATCGAAGTGCGTAGGCCCCTCACTCATTTGCCGTGGTCCCCCTTTGCGATCCTCGAAGACTTTCTTGAAGACGACATCTTTCTTAGTCTTTGAAAGATTCCTTACTTGACTTTCCCAAGAAAGATGACAACTTTTTCGAAGATTAAATAAGAGAGGAAAACAGAAATGGAAGATTGGTGCTTTTTAGGGTTTTGGAGTTAAGCGAAGAGAAACCGACTGTATATAAGACAGTCGAAAGGAGGAGATTTCAAATGTCGTAATGGAAAGTAAAAAGATGCCTTTTAAAAAATAACTACCTTTTTCAAAAAATGGTCATTTCAAAATAACTCATTTTTCAAAAGGAAACGTTGCAATAATCTCGTTAATTAAAGATAGCGGTTGAGATAACAATAATCAAACATGGTTGATGAACGTATCTTTTCAAGATGAGATTAGAGAGAGAATAACTTACAGTCAAAGTCTTATTTGTCTGAGTCTGAGAATCTCTAGACTTTAACTTCTTCAAACCTCAAAATGTTGAGTCTGGAACGGATAATTTCAAATTGATTTTTCTCCAAAGGCTTTGTAAATATATCCGCCAGTTGGTTTTTTGAGTCAACAAACTGAATTGTAATTTCTCTATTTTGAACATGATCTCTAATGAAGTGATGTCGAATCTCTATATGCTTTGCTCTTGAGTGAAGAATCGGATTTTTGGTGAGATTGATTGCGCTAGTGTTGTCACATTTAATCTCCGTGCATGAATCTTCAATTCCAAAGTCTTTTAGCTGTTGTTTATCCACAGAATTTGTGAACAACAACTTCTGAGAGCTACATATTCTGCTTTTGCTGTAGAGAGAGCGACTGTACTTTGCTTCCTTGAAAACCAAGACACTGTCCTGCCTCCAAGTAGTTGACAGGTACTTGAGGTGCTTTTTCTATCAACTCTGCATCCGGCTAAGTTTGCGTCTGAGTATCCAAGAAGAGTAAAGTCTCCCCTTTTAGGATACTAGAGACCAAAGCTTGAAGTTGATGCAATATATTTGATAATATGCTTTGCAGCATTTAAATGAGATTCTTTAGGGTCTGCTTGAAATCTGGAACAAATGCAAACACTAAAAAAAATGTCAGGTCTAGAAGCAATAAGATAAAGAAGTGAACCGATGATACTCCTGTATAACTTTTGGTTGACTTTCTTTCCTCCTTTATCTTTGTCTATCTTCAAGGAACTTGACATTGATTGGTATATCGGCCTTTTTGCAATTGTCCAGTCCAAACTTTTTAACAATATCATTAGCATATTTTTCTTGATGAATAAAAGTTCCTTCCTTCAGTTGTTTCACTTGAAGACCAAGAAAGAAGGTTAACTCACCCATCATGCTCATTTCAAATTCATCCCGCATAGTCTTAGAGAATTTCTTGCACAAACTTTCATTAGAGGATCTAAAAATAATATCATCGACATATATTTGAACAAGTAGAAAACTCTTGCTTTCTCTTTTAATAAAAAGAGTAGTGTCTACTTTACTTTTAACAAAACCATTTTCAATTAAAAACTTACTCGCCTATCGTACCAAGCTCGAGGTGCTTGTTTTAAGCCATATAAAGCCTTTTTGAGTCTAAATACTGAGTTTGGTTTCCTTGGGTCTTCAAACCTAGATGGTTGTTCCACATAGACTTCCTCATGGATGAATCCATTTAGGAATGCACTTTTGACATTCATTTGGAATAACCTGAAATTCTTATAACAAGCAAAAGCAAGTAATAATCGAATTGCTTCTAACCTTGCTACTGGTGCGTAAGTCTCGTCATAGTCTATCCATTCTTCTTGTGTGTATCCCTTGGCCACAAGTCTTGCCTTGTTTCTTATGACTTTTCCTTTCTCGTTCATCTTGTTCCTGAAAACTCATTTAGCTCAAATAACAGACTTACCTTTTGGTTTAGGAGTCAATTCCCAGACATCATTAATACTGAATTGCCTGAGCTCTTCTTGCATAGCTTCAATCCAGCTTTCATCAGATAAAGCTTCTTCTACGCTTTTGGAATCTATTTCAGAAATAAGAGACACAGCACTAGACTCTTCGCGCCTTTTGGATCTTGTGCGAATTCCTTCATTGATATCGCCAATAATAAGATCTTTGGGATGACTGGACTTATGTTTCCAATTGCTGGTTAATTTGTTAGATTGATGGTCACTTCCTTCACTTGAATCTTCAACAGTCACTTGTTGCTGGTCCTTCAAAGTCTGAGCTATTTCTTGAGATTTAGACTTTGTAGAGTCTCCAATGCTTTGTGTTTTGGTTAGTCCAAAAAGATCCATATGCAGAAGTTGCAGTACACAGTTAGTGGAAACTTGATTTATTGGTTTAAAGGAATTTCTTACCTGTTTTCCCAATATACATTGTGTACATAGATTAGACTTTTGGTATGATAGATTGGGTAGACCACAAACAAGCTTCTTTGCTGAAATTTTGGCTATCTGCTTCATATTGATATGCCCAAACTTTCTGTGCCATAAGTTTGCTTCATCTTGGATTGAGATTAGACATTGCGATTCATCTGGTTTCACATCCAAGAGGTAGATATTTCCATGTCTTCGACCCATGAATGACTGAGTAGAATCTTTACTAATTCCTGAACATATTCCCTCTTGAAAGTTGATTTTGAAACTAGTATCACATAGTTGACTAATACTAAGCAAATTGTAATTAAGTCCTTCCACTAAGGAAACATTGCTGATTGTGAGGTTTCCAATCTTTGATTCCAAATCCCACAATTTTTCCTTTGCTGTTTCCTCCAAAAGAGACTTTTCCACCATTTACTCGAACAAGCTTTATGAAGTAATTTGAGTCTCCTGTCATGTGTCTTGAGTATTCACTATCTAGATACCATTTTACCTTTTTCTTGATAGTGACATGCATTTAAAAAAGAAACTCAAACCTTCTTTAGTACCCATATTTTCTTGGGTCCATTAGTGTTAGTATGATATGCGGTTTTTGCCCATACCTTTTAACAGTTTCCAAATCATAGGACATTCTTTTTCAAAATGATCTCGCACTATTGCACTTTGAGCATTTGAGAGCATTGCGACCTCTTTTGGTTTTACAAAGATCTTTTTAAAATGATTTTTGTAAGCATCTCTTATGGGTCTTTGTTTGATTATTACCTTCACTTTAGGAAAATCAATTAAAGGAATGGTTTCAGCAATCATTCCCAAACTAGATTTATTGAAATAAGGTCTTTGAACAGAAAGAATTTTTTCCATTTTCTCAGATCCTATAGAAAATCTTTTGGAAATATTTGAGATATCACTTTTCAAGAATGCATTTTCTTTTAAAAGATTATCTTCACTTTCTTTAAGAGAAGAAACATTCTTGTCTAAACATTTCACTTTTTCTTTTAAAATATTTTCCTGTTGTTTTAGAGCAGAATTTTCCTTCTTGAGTTCGGAAATTCTTTTAAGAGAAGTCTTAAGACTAAAACACAATTCATCAATGTATTTTGAAACTTTAATAGGGACTTTGAAGTTACTTACCTCAAATTCGCTTTCTGAATTTGAATCTGTCTTGGAATTTGAATCAGAATCCGATTGTGCCATCAGACATATATTGGCATAATCATCATCACTTTCTTCACACTTTGTATCACTCCAAGTTTCAGCTTTAAGAGCCTTTCGATACTTTTCAGTTTTTCCTTTCTTCTTCCTCAAAAGAGGACAGTTGGGTCTGATGTGTCCCTTTTTTCTTACATTCAAAGCAGACTACATCTTTGTTTGATTCATCATCCTCAACAGACTTAGTCTGTTGCTTTGGAAAACTTTGTTTCTTTGGATTGAATCTTCTTCCTTTTTTGTTCAGCTTTCTGAATCTTCCTATCATGAGAGCAAGTTCCTCATCTTCCATATCGTCTTCAAAATCTGTAACATCAGAATCATCATTAGATTTTAATGCAATGGATTTCTTACCTTTAGGGTCTTCGTCTTCATTGATTCGTTCCACTTCATAAGACCGAAGAGTCCCAACCAACTCATCAACGAGATAGTGGCATGATTCTTTGGGTCTCTCGATTGAGGTTTTTATGTGATTCCAATCCTTGGAGAGTCCACGCAGTAGCTTGTTTACCTTCATGAGATCAGAAATTGGTTGACCTTGATTTTCAAGACCATTCACGATTTCGTAAAACGACTAAACATATCGTTATAGATTCTCCTGATTTCATTTTGAAGGCTTCATATTGACCGAGGAGAATGTTGATTCTAGTCTCTTTCACTCGATCGGTTCCTTCATAGGTAATATGTAATCTATCCCAGACTTCTTTAGCTGTAACACAAGAAGATATTCTCTTATATTCAGTAAGAGATAAAGCACAATATAAAGAATAAATTGCTTTTGCATCAAGAGCTTGTCTCTTGATTATCTCTTCCTGAGTCATTTCGCTAGACTTAACAGTATCTTTTCCTCTTTCTGAGACAGATGCAGCTTTAGGAATGATTCCTTTTTCTACAACGTCCCATTCCAGAGGATCCTTTGATCTTAGGAACGCTTTCATCTTGTTTTTCCATATGTTGTAATCCTTTCCATCAAAGTAAGGCGGTCTGGTATTGCTTTGCCCTTCTACCAGCCCTGGAGCCAACATACTAGCTATGGATCTTTAACTCTGAAGTAAAACACTTCAAACAAAGTGAGTACACGAGCTCTAATACCAATTGAGATAGCTAGTATAAGCACCTAGAGGGAGGTGAATAGGTGCACAAATAATTTCTCGAGATACAGATGCGATTCTAGGCAAACGATAGAAAGGAAGTTCTCTTTTGATTAATAAAATATGATCAAAGTAAAGTAAAGAATAGGGAAGAGAAAATTGAACACAAGGTTTATAGTGGTTCGGCTTATTCCAAGCCTACGTCCACTCTTCCGCACCGACACCCACCGGCTGGATTTCACTATGAATAAAAAGAAGTTACAGCACGGTTTTCCTTGATTCCACAAAGTGTAGATATTCTACCACACTTCCTCAAGATTTCTCACGAATATAGACTCTCTTTTGTTTACAAGATTTCGCTCAACAAATGAATTGACTAAGAACAAGGAGTTTCAGACTTTGGAATTCTTCTATCGTGCACCCTCTCGAACAACTGGACCGTCTTCCTTATATACTCCTTCATGCCATCATACCCGTTGGCACTTACGAAAGGAATTCTTCCAATCTACCCGTTGGACGGAATCAATTAGGAGGATCATTCGAGCTATTAAAGAAACATGTTGATAGCCCATCAATCCTGTTCGTCCATACAATCAGGATCTCGGTTTCCATAAGTAGAACCTTCCAAGTATACTTTGCCAATCATCGGATCCTTAATCTTCGAATCAATTATGATCAAATAAAGGATTATATCATGTCATATCCAGCCAAGAGATCTTCTCCGCCGATAAGGTCACATCCTTAATGAAACATCCAATTATGGATAGCCTTTCTTCAACGGATTAGAAACCTGTCAATGAGGATAGACTTTGAGTCTTGAGTCTGGCTGTCCTGAGGTCTTCGGACTTTAAATAGCGAGTCTGCAAGCCTTCGACTAGACGATGGAAACGTTTTGTCAACTTCAAAACACTTCAAGAGGATTTCTCCAACAGCACCAAGTATTCGCATAACTTCTCGAGCAAAGGTGTGAACGAGCTGCGAGCACGAGCAAGCCGCACGAGTAGCGCACAAGAGTCACGCAAGTAGCGTGAGCTGCAAGTGTGATCAAGTCGTGTGAGCCACGAGCGCGATCAAGCCTCATGAGCAGTGTGTGAGCCGCGCGAGCAAGCCACACAAAGAAGTGAGAGAAAGGAAAAGGGACACTTGAGTGGCAGGAGATTTCGACAGTGAGCAGCGGCAACAACCAACTATTTCGACGAGTCGATGGCAGTGAGTGGATGCTCCATTGTCTAGAGTTTCGACCTACCTATGCTCTGATACCATGTGAAAGAGATAATTATTTTCTATATTATTAAAAAGTGAAAAGGGTTAGAAATATATATGCTCATATGTGCTTAACCCTACTCATAACTAAGTTACTATTTTATCATTATTACTCAATATTTCTCAACACTTAACTAGAGATTTATGTAAGAGATTCCAACGTTCAGGAGAAACAATCAGCAATTATTTTAATTTAGTGTTGAAAGCAATTCTCAAACTTGCAAAAGAGGTTATCACGCCACCATCCTTTGATGTTGTTCCACCGGAAATTCTTATGGATCCTAATCATAAACCCTATTTCAAGGTATAATTTTCATATCAATTTTACATTATCAAATACATGTAGTTGATAATCTTTAAATTTTCATAAATTCACATGATTTGTTTCTTTTCGAAATAAATTCACATAGTTGCGTAGGTGCTATTAATGGCACCCATATAAATGTTGTCGTCTCCATGTCTAAGCAAATCCCATATGGAGGCAGAAAATGAAATACCACTCAGAGTGTGTTATGTCTTTGTTTGTTTAATATGAAATTTACTTTCATATATTCTGGGTGGGAAAGATTTGCCAACGACTATTGAGTGCTTTCAGCAGCACTTGAGACTCCTTGATTGCAATTTCCTCGACCACCACCAAGTATTTGATTTGTTTATAAGGAGAAATTCATTTTATGATTGTTTCATTGTTGCATATCATAACTAATATATATATATATATATATATATATATATATAATAGGCAAATATTACGTGGTAGATTCTAGTTATGCAGCACTCCCAGGATTTTTAACTCCGGTTAAAGGTGAATGGTACCATCTGAACGATTATAGGGGGAATGGAAGACGGCCAAGGACAGCAAAAGAATTATTCAACCACATACATTCTTCTTTAATAAATGCCATTGAGAGGTCATTTGGGGCATTAAAGAATCGCTTCATCATTTTGAGACACATGCCTCCATTTATAATTAAAAAGCAAGCACTTATTATAATTGCATGTTGTGCTCTTCATAATTATATTCGTGACCAAGACAGGATAGACAAAAACTTTTCCCTATATGGAGATCCAAAGTATTCATTTGGACCTAGAGAAGTGAAAGTTATAGATGATACATCAAATAAGCAAGCAATGGAGATAAACATGCTTTGGAGAAGTAATACAAATAAAATGGCAATGGATTACAATATGTCGAGATTCCATAACTTTATGTTTTTGACTTTTGTAATATTATTTTTAATTATTGACTTATCAAAGCCAATATTTCAAAGTCGAACAATGGACTAAGTTACTTCATTATTTAGTTATGGATAAGTTGCAGTGGAGAGTTTCTCGTAAAAGTCTTTTCTTTGTTTCAAAGGGTCATGTTGGTTTGAAGACTTGTCTTCTTAAATGTTGGGTGTTTGATTTTGGAGAAAGAAAGAGAGAGAGAGAGAGAGAGAGAGAGAGAGAGAGAGAGAAGAATCTTGGCTAAATTAAAATTAACATCCATCCATATTAAATTCAAAATGGATTAGATATTTAATCATATAAAAGTAAATATTAATTGAAAATGAGAAATCACCATTATTAAAAACAAAACTCTTATTTAAATATAAATAATATTGAAATTCTAATAAGAAAACAAAATTTGAAATAACAACAATTTTCATTTTCATTTTTATCTATTTTTTATTTCTATATTTTATTTTAATTTCTTTCTATTCTGAAATATATATTTTCTATATATAGAATACATATTTAATTTTGGATTATAATTAAGTATTTATATTTATAATTATTACATATTTTAGGTATATTAGTATAGTTTATACTATGGTTTATTATTTACCATAGTATAGTTTATACTATGGTTTATTATTTACTATTTACTATTTATTCCTTAGTATAAATATAATTAATCAATAGAATTTCTATGATTTGATAGAATTTTAAAATATAATAGAATTCTAAATTTGAATTATTTTGAAATTGAAAATATAATAAAATATAATATGATTTTTCCACTCATAAGAAGACAATTATACTGGCGAGTGGTTTATGAGAATTCAATATCAAATTTACACTCATCTAAAAAGGTAATTGAAAAAGAATTGGAATCAGAAATTTTATACAGTTACCAAACGCATTCTTTTGCTTAAAATATGTTCCGGAGAACAAAATCGTTACCAAATGTGCCCTGAAAGACACAACAACAAGAAGAAAATGCTATTGAATAACTTAGTTCTTTAGTTAATGAACTAACATAAATTAAATTATGTGAAAATTTTAGATGAAAGATGGATGATAGAGAAAGAGAGGAACTTAAATGGGCATCTCCGAGCATCTCCAGTACCAGTAACATTGGAAAGTGAACCATTGACTAATGTAATAGAGTTTGACACCCAGGAGGTATGGAGTGCAATGAAGACAATAATTTATAGTTACCAGCTATAGCTCCAAAATCTATAATCAAGGAGTCAGACATAGTAGAAAGAAAATAAGATGAACCACCTTTAAAGGTATGTGCCAGAGTTGTAGTAGGAGCTGAAGTTCCTGTCACCTATTAAGAGTGAATCCAAGCATCATACTCAACACATGCCAATGTAATAGAATCTTTCCATTCTGCACACTAATAGAATCCAATTGAGCTGATGAGGAAGAATCATCCACCTCTACAAATGCAACAAGTGTTGGCTAAAGCTCAGGATGAAGTGTGTAACAACAAGCTTTTGTATGTCTAGCCCTCTGAAAATGATTACAATAGCGAGAGCCACGGCCACCAATACTTCTATCATGATTGTCACAACTTCCACTTTGAAAAAACCACGTCCACATCCACGACCTCGATAACCATGACCATGAGCTCCACATCCATTAGAGTCATGAGAAATCATGGCACCTATATCTAAAGTTGTAGTTGAGATCTTGTCTATAGGTGTTGAGCAAAGGGCTAAGGAGAAAACCTCATCAACTGAAGGGAGAGAGCTTTCAAACTTAATTTGTTGACGAATGGAGGAATATTCAAGCCTTAGAATTTTAGGATATAGTATCACTCAAAGATCTTCCTAGTGTTTGAACATTCAGGTTAGCTGAAGTTGAAAGATAAGTATCTATCAGCAAAGTGTGGTAAAATGAACATAATATTCAAATAGAGACCAATCTCCATGCTTAAGATCAAACATGGCCTCCCGTGTGTCACATACTTGTGTCATGTTATTCCAGCAAGAGTAAACCACAACACATTTTTCCCAAATTTCCTTAGTTGAGTTGCACTGAATGAAATAAGGACTAATTTTAGGATCCATACTATTCCATGACAGTGTATGGATCATTGCATCTCTCGTAACCCAATCATCTATCTTACTCTTATTTGAGGAGATCATAGATGTAACATAATCTTATTGTCTAGTGGTAGAAGATAAACTTCTAAAACTTTAGACCAAGATGGATAATTAGTTACATCCAACTTGACAGATGTCAATTGAAAATGTGTCAAACCAATAAATGAAATAGAAGTTTAAACAAGTTGAATTGCCAAAATTGTAAACACCATAGTGAATTTTTAGGTCTAATTCCCTAAAAAAAAAGAAAAAAAAGAAAGAAATCCAACCTTTGGTCTAGTCCCACTTCTACTCCGAAATTAAAAATATATATATATATATAAAAAAATAAGCCCCCAAAATTTAGGTCAAATCCAGTTGTCTAAAAAAAACCAACTTTATGTGTAGTCCCATATCTATCTCACACCTTTTTTGTCTAAGAAAAAATTCAACAAATTTTCTCTAGCCCCAAATCTATCCTCATTAATCCTTTGTCCAAAAATTGCCGTTGGTCGTCCCTAATTTATATATCCAAGAATGGTTTCATTGTGGATATAAATTTCCATGTCTTGCTTATGTGGATTTGTTATCAATGTGGAAGTGCCATGTTAAATTGGGACCGGACCATGAGAGAAGGTTTGAGAATATTTTGAAAGCTTGTGATTTTTTTGGACAAAACAAAATTTATGGCAAATTTGAGACTAGACTTAAAGTTTGTGATGTTTTATGAGACAAAAAAAAGTTCAAGGGTTGATTTGGGACTAGGTCTAAAGTTTGGGATTTTCGTAAGACAAAAGAAGTTTGGGAAAAAATTGAGACTAGACCTAAAGCTTGAGATTTTTAAGGGATCAGGCCCTTTTATGGAAAATGATATGTTTGTTTGCCATGATCCTGTTCTCACCCCCAATCACCTCTAGATCTCTAAACCATGTCCATTGGGGCAATGCTTTTGATGCTTGAATTACGGTCTTCATATGAGCAAATTACCTTAGTTTTATCTATATTTTTAAACATATCACTTAACTTATGGCCATAAAAAAATATCACTTAATGTTCAAACTTTTGTCAATTAAGTGACTTGATTTTACTGTCATTTTCAATCAAGTCTTTTCACCCGATTAACTAGAGAGTTCCATGACCAAAAGACTGAAAGCAAAATGTTGTGAAAAACAAGTAATTAAACAACAAAAGAAAAGAAGAAAGAAATAAATAGAACACTAGAATTTATGTGGTTCAATCAGTAGGACCTACTACATGGGGAGAGAAGAATAGAATTTTAATTTATATTAAGCAAGATCATGAAGATTATGACGACAATCAAATCACTCAAATGCTCTCAGTATTTCCAGATCCCTAATTATGCCCTTATAATTCCTAACAGAATTATAATCTTTAGCCCTCATAATTTCTCGGGAAATAATCTCTCGATGTACAAAAGAATTCATATATCTTAGCACAAGATTACTAGTTTCAAAACATGTGCAATTTCTTCATAATATAATTCACTGCATAATTGATATGATGACCAAAAGTACTTATGCTCTCTCATCAGCAAAAAACCAAAATCCATCTCTTATGTATGTAAAATTTAGATCCAAAAGCAGTAAACCCCTTTTAGAAAATTCTTGCTTGAACTAGAAATCTAACTCAAACTTGAAAACCAACCAAACTAGAAAACCTACAAGATAGCTATTTGGATTGGATTTCTTTTACAATAAATATTCTCAACAATCTCTACATTAGCTCAACGTTTGAGCCACAATCGTTTTGCTAAAATCTTAACTTTTTATTACAGCCCTCATGGATCTCCAAAGTCCAAGTCACACGTGAACTTCCTAGTGACCATGGACTTCACCAGAACGCCTACTGCACTTTCATCTGTAGCTACTTCATAAGAATCTTTTGACACAACCCACTTTATTGTAAATAATTTAAAACTACGGTTCCATATATATCAATTAGGAGATTGGAGACACAATATGTCAAACTTATGTTCTTCAACAACCATTGGCTTTGCATACTTCACCTCGCTTTAAGTACCATGTTGTGTTGATTCTCGCGCAAGTATCTATTACATCAGGAGTTTTTTTATTGCAACTCCACCTGAAGCCAAACACCATCCAAATACATACAGACATTGCCCCAACCACTCCTACCTAGAAGTATTGAAAACTTTGCAAATGTAACTCCTTGCTGAAAATAAGTGAATTTGACTCCCAACACAATTAGTGATAGCTCCGCTCATGTTATGCATGACCTAGCACATATGCATTTCCTTGCCCTTTCGATAAGCTTGCTATTACTCATTGGAACATATCATATGCAACCAAATACTACAAGAATATATTGGTAAGATGATCAATTATGTGTAGGCTAACGATAGTTTGGAATTCTACTTGGAGTTGTTAAGCATTTTGCTAGTAGGAGGGCATGAGACACTACACTAATGCTAGTGAACAATAATAGATTGGAAAAATTACTGGAGACATCTTGTAAAATGCTTTCAAATTCTAGTATGATTAGGAGCTTCCTAGCATATATGCCTATCAACACACATAACCACTTAGCAAATCCCTTTCACTCAAAATCTTCATGCTTCTTGCACCAATGTGCACATATGTAGGCCATAATATAGACTCTCGAACAAATGTGGCTAACATCTTAGTGTTGAAATCTATCACTATCTCCTACTATGCTCATATAGGCCATTGCGTTTGACCCTTGTCAATATCACCACGGCGCTTAGAATAACTTGTAGAACTCCACATTCTGAAACATATCAACACCTACTGAATCTTGGTCATGTAAGGAATTTAATTTCTTCTTCAATTATGGAATATGCAGCACTATACTCAATGTCCTTATGATACTATCGTGTATTCTAATATCAACTTCACCAACACCTATTACTTAGCATTGTTTCCCCATTATGTTTTTCTACCATTTGTGCATCAATTAGTAAACCGATTCATGTTTGTTGAAATGTGATATTGCTTTCACTAGAGTACACTCAACATTATAATTCCAATGCTAAACTTTGCAATTACAAAAAAAGTCATCTATTGTGAGTTTATTCTAATCTAACATAGATAATCCAGGGATGCTCTCATCCTATTTGGTCCGCCATTCAATTTGGTCATACTCTCTTCATCATTGTAGAAGCTTGCTGGGAGTCAATCTCAACTAAATATAATTAATTAGTGACATCATTGAATTCATTGATATATTCAACCAAGGACCCATTTTCGTCCCATCTTTAAGGAGTGCCGGACACCCGAAGTGTTAAAACTTGGCACAAGGAGAGACACTTAAGTGCAAAAGTTAGGAAAGTGACACTTAAGTGCCGAAATTGAAACAAAATGGATCACTTAAGTGTCAATTCGGCAAAATCCGGCCAAAATGCTGACGTGGCAATTTTCTAGCAATGTAAGTGCAAAACGATGTCGTTTTACACACTGACATGGCTAGAGAAATGCAAAAATGACATAGTTTTTATTTATTTATGAAGTGGTAAATAATTAATATAAAAATTAATTAAATTAAATATAAAATTAAATTTATTGAAAAATTAATTTTTTTAAAAAAGTGGGGAGGGAAGAGAGCCACGGCCGAGGGTTGAGCCCTCACCACCGCTGCTTTCCCGCCGTCGTCGGGAAGGGCCGACGATGGTGGGGAGCGTCGGCCGGGGTCACCGATCCTCGGCTAGGGGTTGGGCGATCGAAGGTGAGGGCCTTCGAGCCCGAGCCCCTAGATTCGCGAGGGTCGAGATCTGGGCAGGGCTCGCGGGCCCTTGTCATCAATCGGCCGAGGGGCTCAACCCTCAACCGCGTCCCTCCTCTCCCCTTTTTTTTAAAAATAAATAAATATATTTATTTTATAATTTAATTAAATTAATTTTATATTAAAAATTCGAATCTATGCCAAAATGGCGTCATTTTTGTATTTTTTTTTTTTTTTGCTGAGTCAGCTCTCCAATGAATCACTTAGGCGAGAAAATCAATAAAAAAAAAAATTGCCATGTAGAATTTCCGATGAGGCTTGCTAGAGATGGCACTTAAGTGTTACATTTTTTTTTTTTTAAAAGTGACATTTAAATATCACTTTTCTAACTTTTGGCACTTAACTGTCCATTCATGCCAAGTTTTGACACTTGGGATGTATTTCTTCCCATCTTTATGTAAAACACACATCCCATCAATTAGACATTGTTTATTGTAGAGGGCTTCTTATAATTAGTTTCTTCAAAATTAATTGGTTTAATCTTTGACCTAAATTCCAGTATGTCAATTTATCATCTTTGTAATCTATTCTTAAATCGTTATGTGTAATGCACACGTTCATAAACATCACCCAGTCCACAACCACATGAAAATTGAGGGGAAAAATGTTGATGGATGATTCAAGCAAGGTCTCTTCGAATGGAATTAAAAATTTCCCCCAAAATGCTTTCATGATTGAGCGAGAGCAACTATTGAACAAGCATTTAAGATGCCAATAATTGAATCACTGTCTCTTACACGGCGAGTAAGTATTTATTTTTATAATTAAGCCTGAGAGAATGACATAGTCATGAGTGATCAATTAAATTATTTGTCGAAAGTCTACACAAGCAACGCCAAGAATTTGAAAACCCCGACCCCACCAGGGCACCAACTCCAAAAGGGCCCGGCAGCAAATTTCTTTTCTGGTCAAGTTTTCCTCCTGTCATAATTTACTAACGGGTTACAAATAGTGATTGTTAATCACATACCAACTTAATCATAACTAGGTGTGGACGGTGTCAATGTTCGTGACCCACCAATAAAAAATGAAAAAAAAAAAAAGATGATCAAAGTTAGAAAGTTCAACCCAAAAATTTAAATCATTAAGTGGAAGAAAATTTTATGATTACAAAGCTCATTGAAACCTCTTAGACCAGCAATGCGCGATACTATAATACCCTTTCTCACATGCTGAAAGAATTGCAAACGACACATGAAAGTGGCAAACGAGAAGCCTCACGCTTGAAGGGAGTGCGCGGCAATTTTTACCTGGAGTACAAGTTAAAAAGTTTAACTCGTAAGTCTAAAACGCTCAGTATAGAGAGATTCCAGAAATATAAAGCTCCAAGGAGCCTTATAGCTGAAATAAATTTGGGGTGAAACTTGCCCATAATATAATGTTACCAATAAGCCTTCGATACTTTAACAGAGGAAAACAGGCCCCATGCAAAATGGTTTGAGCAATCCTCATGTGACTTTGTGGACTCGGACTAGAGTGTCTTGAGGCAAAAATGTCAAAATTTGGTGGATTAATTAGCCATTTTAGATGGGGATCAAGATAAATTACATGTCTGACGGACAAAGTTTGAAATATTGCTTTTGGTGAATTAGTTATCCATTTTTGTCTGGGGATCATGCGATGCACGTTCATATGTACCTACCTTTTTAAAGACAAACGTTTCTAAAAGATATGGTTATATCAAATTATTATTATTATTATTATTATTATTATTATTATTATTATTATTATTATTAATTTGTCCAAAATATGTGAATACACGCAATATTAGGCCCACATGGTAACTTTGACACCTAAATTTTAACTATGTTTATTTTTATTTGTTTACATTAGGGTAACAATAATATTTAACTTATCTTTTAAAAGTTGTTAAAAAATATTTTGTTGAGGAAGGAGATTTTGAAAGATTTTGGATAATGAAGCCATATCAAAAGTTGAGTGAATCATCTTAAAAAATCTTCATAAAAAATTTGGGGCTATTTTCTTGTTGAGCACATCTCTCCGTTTCGAAGGATGATCCTTAGTAATTGGGTCAATATATGCAAATCTTCGTAGGTGGAATGAATTGGGCTTTTGCTCTATAAATAGGGAGGGCAAGGCTTCAGAAGAGGGGGGCTTCTCTTGGTTGAAGAAAAAGAACAAAAACAAGTCAAAAAGTGAAAAGGAAGAGAGAGAGAGGGCCGTCCGTCGGATCTTTGAGAGAAAGAGAAGAAAAAGCCTGTAGAAAAGTCAAGAAGTAGGGGAGATAGCGACGTAAAGAGAGAGGAAAGGGAAAAGTAAAAAAAAGAACGAAAAAATTTTCATGTTCATCTTCTTCAGCGATGCTTTCCTAGTGTCCAGTCCCTTCACCGGTGCGCCTCCTTGCTCATGTTCGGTTGATTCTGCGTGCCCCGCACTTGAGCATTGCTCGTCCCTCAACCCGACGACCCGCAAAGCTCCGCCGCGCCTCCGCTTGTCCCCGAAGCCTTGCATCAACGATCACAGTAGATCACCTCCCCGCCGGACACCGCACCGCACCATCACCGCCCTTTGCTCAGTCCCGGCACCCGCTCGGAGCCTAATCTACCGCATCGAAGTGCTAATCTCGCCCCCCTGACTTGCTGCTGACCCGCGACGCCAGGCCTAGATCCGAGCCCTCACACGTCTGAGTGATGTCTCTGCTACCAGCCATCTCCGCTACGAGCCTCCTCATGGTGCGCCTGCAGTTCCTTCACTGAACGTCTCCAATTGCTGATGCCCGCACCTGCAACCTTCTCCACCCACGACGCCGGATCCAGACTCCATCAGAGCCCTAAATCAGTCGCATTGCCGCGCTTCCCTCTCACCGCGCTTGCCTCAGTTGCGACCGCCTCGCTCGAAGCACCACCGATGCCATCGCGCCGCCCCCTGCGACACTGCACCGAGCCCTCTTCCGTGTAGACGTTGAGCCGCCCCTGCCGAGCCGCTCCATCCGTCTCTGCCTTTCGTCGGAGCTCGACCGACGACAACCCTCTACACGTCACGATGAATTTGCTGCCCCCATTTTCCTTAGGTTGCTCATTTTTCTTTTATTTTTATTTTTCTTATTTTATGTTATTTTACTTTATTTTTAGCTAGTTTTGCTATTATTGTTTAAGTTTGAATATTGTGAGTTGACTTTTAGCTTATGGATATTATAGGCATTATTGGTAGGAGTTATTCCTAAAATTATTGTAATTACTAATTTGACCCGTAAGATGTCGGGTTATTTTTTAATTATATTAATTCTTGGGGGTTTGTTGATAGTATCTTTATTGTTGAATCAATATAATTATTAATTTGATCCGTAAGACTTTCGATCAAATTTTTAATTATTTTGAACTTCTTGTCGTGACATTCAAGGTTATAGTAATCGTTAATTTGACCTGTCGGATAACAGTTTATTTTTTCGATTATTTTAATTCTTTATTTGATCGGATGCCTTGATTAGTTTAAATACAATATTTATTTGATAATTGCTTGTTTTGGAGAACCACTAAAAAAATCCAAAAAAAAAATATTTGAATTAGGATTTAGTTTGTTTTGGAATATTTCTTGTTATCTTGCATATCTAGAATTGGGATTTTAGTTCGAATTTAGAAAAATTTAAAAACAAAAAAAGTGCATTCATTTAGGTTGTTAGTTTCTTTTTAATTTAAATTGCATGTTTAATTATTTGGCAATTGTGAATTTCAAATTTTATAAAAATAAAAACACAAAAGAATCATCATGCATATATCATGTAGAATTAGGGCATTCTTTGTATGTCATGGCATCTTAGGATAAAATTGCAAGTTTCATTTTAAATTCACTTCATTATTTAGAATAGATTGCATTTTTAGGATAAAAAGTCATATGCACGTCATATATAATTAAGTTCATGAAATGCACATCATTTAGTGATTGTTGTTAAGTTCATTATATTAGGAATTGCTCATCATTAGACTAGGTCATTTAATAAATGTCGCGTCACATATAGCTCGCATATTAAATTGCATGTTACATGTCATTTTAGTTGAAATAATTTTGTATGTCATTGCATTGCATTGTATGTCATTAGAATTAGGTCATTTAGATTGCATTTAATTATTGCATTTCTTTATGTCATATAGTTTAGGTCATGTAGTTAAAATGCATGTTTTTATAAAATAAAATAAAAATCTAAGAAAACCCAAAAAATTGTTTGCTTTGTGTGATGCAATTTATTTATTGAATGTTTGAGCATCCGTGTGGTCACTTTTTGCATGATAGTAATCTAGGTTAAAATAAATCAGCTGCCTACAAAAAAACATTTTTGAAAATAAAAAGAATGGTACCGAAAGGGCATTAGAGAAATCTAATGTAACCAAGTCCTTGTACCCTTAGTCTTTGGTTTATAAGAGTAAAGTAATTCTCCCATTATTTTACTTAGGTGTCTAATCGGCCTATCATAAACTGATTAGTGGCGACTGATAAATAAAATACATTTGCATGTTAAGAAATTTGAATTTAAGTTGCGAATTGGTATGGGCTTGGGAGAACCTGAGTTAAGTTAAGCTTAACAATCCATTAGCTAAACCCTAGGTGGTTTACACCCGAAAAATTTGGTCGCGATAGCTTGGCGACTCCGCTGGGGACTTGTGTTAAAACACTTAGTGGACTTAGGCCAATTTTTCTTTTTCTTTTAAAAATGTTTTTGTTTGGCAGCGAGGACACCAAGTACGTCCCTAACATTACTAATATATTAAATGTTTTTGCATATGGGAGGTATGAGGGGAGTAGTCATTGCTAACCCTGTCTTGCAGGTTGGAGTTAGGAATGAATGTTTGAATTAAAACTATAGAACTGTTTTTTGCATTTAAAATGTTGTGCATGTTTTATTGCTTTTAGCACTACACTATTGCACACACAACCTGCGGTCTGACCTGGGCTGCGATAGGATTTCTAGAATGGTGTGGAAAAGGATACTTCCTCCAAAGTGAGACTGCTATGTAGAGGTTGACCTTTTCTTCTCCGAAATTTCTTTCATGGTGTCGAATGTGTTTGTCCATATCCGCGAGACTGCGTGATCATTGGGTATTCCATTCGATTGAGCCGGAGTTAGAGGGATCGGATACGTTAATGCGAGACTGCAACGGTCATATCATCATGTTAACTCCACTTTGTTAAGCCGTCTATGTAGAAATCAAGCCTCACATTTCATGCGTGTGTCTATGTAGTTGCCATTAATTTCCCTTGGTGAAGTAAGTCTTCTATCCCTATACTATGCAATTTACTTACTTTGTCATGCTTTTGGTCCGCCCATGACAATCTAGGATAATCATTTGATCTAATTCCTTTCATAAATGAAATGAAGAAATTGCCATGTAATTAATCATTTGGAAAATAAAAAAAATTGAAAATTTGTTTTCAATTTATGTCTTGGCTTTTCCTAGTTCATGTTTAGGAAATTTCGTCCCTATTGGGGCGTCCCATGTCTTTATTTTCCTAGTCCATTTTTAAGAAATCCTTTTCATTATGGACTTTTCTTGACTAAAAAATAAATTGTTGTCATGGATTGGTTTTCTCATCACACCTCATACTTACATATTTTCATCCATTTTCATTAGGTCATAACGGATCCACCACGATCGCCTATTATTACACGATCAAGGGCTAAAATGGCTGACCAAAATGATATGCGTGATCGTATGTCCGCGGTGGAGACTCAACTCCAACAAGTACTCACCTCTATACAGCTTGTGACGAATCAACTCCAATTCCTCCATGCGAATCCAACAGCTGCACCTGCTCTTCCTAAAGTAGTTATCTCGAAGCAAGCAAATAAGGTTCAAACAATTGACGACGACATGCCCGAGCTGGAAGATGACTCGGTCCTTGTTGGAAAGGCCAAGCTTGACAGCATTCCCAAGACAAATCAGGATGAGCGTGTTGCGAAGCTGGATGAGAAAGTGAGACAGTTGCAGGAGTCACAAGCTCACTCCCGTTCAACCTCTCGGTCTATGAGAAGGTCAAAATGCCGAGCAAGTTCAAAATGCCGGAGTTTGAAAAATATGACGGTACATCTTGCCCAAAATCTCATCTGCAGATGTATCACGTGCGTATGGCCCAACACGTCAAAAATAAGACCCTCATGATCCAATCATTCCATGCAAGTTTGACTGGACCCGCACTAAATTGGTACGTGATGAAGAATGTGAACCTCCTCGACACCTGGAACGAAGTGACTGACGCGTTCCTCAAACAATATAAGTTCAACATGGACATCGCACCTTCCCAAGAAGACCTGGAGTGGATGGAAAAGAAAAAGAGCGAGTCATTTAAAGAATATGCTGTAAGATGGAGAAACCTAGCGGCTCAAATCACTCCTGAGTCTACCAACAAGGAGCTGATGAAGTTGTTCGTGAAGATCCTCCCATCTGAGTTCCATACCCGAATAGCCAGCACGTATGTGGAGAGCTTCAACCAACTTATTTCGGTGGGTGAGCAAATTGAGATTGGGTTGAGAGATGGATGGTTCGACGAACTGACTCATCAAGGCAAAAGGTTCACCTTGAAGAAAGACAAAGAACCAAGCATGGAAGTCAATGTTACATATGCACAATCTAGCAAGCCTCCAATTGTTCATGTCCCTAAGAATCAACAAGGGGAAGGCCGACTGTCCGCTCCCCGACAATTTGTTAAAAGGCAGTTCACTCCTCTTCCTGGCCCTCTGTCCTAAGTCTTAAAGGTCTTCAAAAGAAGGGGTTGCTATCCTATGAACCAAAGTGACCCAATGCTGAAAATTTTTCCAACTACGACCCCTCCAAGAAATGCGAATACCATATGGGGGAAGTAGGACATTCAACTGATGAATGCATAACTTTGAAGCATAAGGTCCAAAACTTACTGGACACCAAGGCGTTTACCTTCAGTACCGCTCAACCAAATGTCAAAAAGAATCCTCTACCTGAGCATGAGGATAGTGTGAATGCCATTGATGAAGAACCTTTGGAAGAAATGGGTCCTGGCCCACAAGAGTGACTTATTACTTTTGCACATTCCCTTGCGCAGGAATTTTTATCACTTTCTAGGAATTATATCGCTTTTTAGGAGTTATTATCGCTATCTAGTGATTGCTTTCGATTTCTTCTTTTTCACTTTCTTTTTAGGACTTGAATTCGCATTTTCCATTCAATAAATGTAATTGATTGATGAATATCAATGAAATTACAAGTTTTATTTTGAGGGCATGATGAGGTACACCAAACTAGCCTGGTGATGTTATCCAGCCAATAAAAAAAAAGAAAAATCAAAGGAGAATTCTGAAGCCTGTACTTCATCATGCTTTCCCATGTCAAAATGTTAAAAAAAATGCCTTTCCAATTGCTTTTCAAAAAAAAAATTCAAAAAAAAATCTTTCAAAAAAAATGATGATTTACCCTATCTCCGTCATTTTGATCGATCTACTTTCCACTTCAAAGACAGTCATATAGCATGCAGAAGAGTGGAAATGATCCAATCAAATTCTAGATCCTTGGAGCAAATTTGCTCCAAATTACAGCGGCACATATGTGGTGAGGAAGGTATTTCCTGGAGGTGTCTTGATCTTGGCATAAATGAATGGTCGTGAGTTCTCCACTCTAGTGAATTTTGATGCTATCAAAAAGAATTACCCATGATTGAATTTGTTGTGTCATGTTTTGAATTGCAATCATTTTTAGGATGAATAAATTGCTTCAATGAGTTGCAAATTCAATGGTCCATATTTGTTACAAATCTTGCATGTCTTTTTTGTGATGAATTGAATGTGTCAAATGAGATACTTTGGAATGATGAAAGGCAAACCTTATTCCATACACTGTTTCATACACTAACCCCTAGTGAGTTGTGTGGAAAAATTCCATGCCTATGAGGAAAAGGGTGATCTCGCAAAGGGTACGTCAACCGAGGTGATGAGAGGCAATTTCTTCTGCTACCCAAAACGCTACGGTATATCCATTGTTCAGCCCTTTGAGCCCACACACATGAAGAGCTTTTTAAATTATCCCTGTCAAGGATTGTTCCATACTGGGACAAGATTTGAAATGAATGATAGGAATTTTCTTACTCACATTTGCATCAATCTTTGAGTATTGCTTTCGCAGTGTAACTTATACGATAATTTGAAGTGTCTTAGGATGATGAAGAGCAATTTTTTTCTCTATCCTATACACTTTTATCTATTGTGTAGCCCCTTTGAGCCTATGAATTCATTTCATGTTAAACCCAATCAGTGATCATCCCGCACATTGGGGCAAGACAAAAACATTCAAGTGGCATGAACTAGAATATCGACAAAAAAATGGTAACTTAGTAAAAAAAAAAAGTGCAAAAAATGGGGCATGAAAAAGCAGTGTGCCTGGTGAAAGCAAGGTCAATGCCCAAAGAAAAAATTAAACACTGGAGTCATATCCCTGACAAGGTGGGAAAAAAAAAAAACTCAATGCTATTGCAATCAATGAAGTGGTGATGTGAAGGAAATCTTCAACATTGGAGAAAAATTGGTGGAAATGTTAAGATGATTATCAACTTTGACCACCTAAACACTTTTTGAGCCTAATCATCTTTTCATTTCTCAACACATGAACTTAGCCTACATTACGTCCCTTGCAAAGTCTCTTCAGATTAGGGCACTTGAATTAATGTAAAATTTCATATGTTTGAAAGCATCGCTTGAAGAAGTGCGAGTAAGATGATTTCTGCTTCATTTTTCATGTTTCTTGACTTGTAAATTCCAAGATGATTGCAAAATATCACTTATTTTCAATAGCCTCGACTCAAAGTTTCCCTTTGCTAAGCCATTAACCAAGCCCGCATTACGGTCTCTATTAAAGACCTCTTAGATTGGTAAATTCGTACCACTTGCGAGATTGCTTGGACCCTTGTTTAGCATGACAATGGTGAGATAGAGTGATTGTCAAAATCCTGCATCAAAAGTCAAGATAAAATGGCCCTTTTAATGAGGAGAAGTGAAAAGTCCTTTCAGACCAAGAGGTCCCTCATTTGACACATCCATGACATTCATGTGTTCAAATTAGAATATTCTTTTGAAATCTTTCGCAATGAAAATTAGGTGATGCAAGATTAATGAAAATCATCATGCATGAATCTCCCTTGAATTAATGCATGTTTGTGATTACAAATGCATGTTGTTTCTCCTATGACCATGATTTGCGGGAGACATATCCCCAAAGATCGAGATGTTACCAGTAAAGTATATCTCCATCCACACCTTAGATACTTGTCATTGCACAGGTATGCTTCCCTCAAGTGCATCGACACTCGACTCGATCGAGCTGTCCCCCAGAGATTTTTCCACAAATTCAATTTGGTTAAGGCGACCAAAAAAAGGTTCGAGTCCTGGTCAGATAATCTATGTTGCAACGCTAGGCGATTGCAAAAAGGTACAGGTTCTGGACGTGTAACGCAAACTACCTTGAATCACTCTACCCTCCTTGAAGGTAAGATATTCCAAGTAGGTTCCTTTAACATTTGCATACAAATTGCATTCCAAAATTTCGACATCTCAGTCTGGATCTGGATGTCTCAATTCTCTTCGTTGAACGTTTCACTCTGGATGTGAATGTTCTTCGACTTTCCTCGTTATACCTTAGTCTGGATCTAGGTATTTCGAGCTTCTAAAATCATGACATCTCTGTCTGGACCCGGATGTCTTGATTATTTTCGTCTAAACATTTCACTCTAGATGTGAATGTTTTTTTGACCTTTCTCGTTACACTTAGTCTGGATCTAAGTATCTCGAGTACAAAAATCTTGACATCTCAGTCTGGACCCGGATGTCTTGATTATTTTCATTCAAACATTTCACTCTGGATGTGAATGTTTGTCAATCCTTCTCGTTATACCTTAGTTTGGATCTAGGTATTTCGAGCACAAAATCTCGACATCTCAATCTAGATCTGGATGTCTTAATTCTTTTCATTAAATATTTCACTTTGGACGTGAATATTTTTCGAGCTTCCTCGTTATACCTTAGTCTGGATCTAGGTATTTCGAGTTTTAAAAAATCTTGACATCTCGATGCCGGATCCGGATGTCTCAATTTTTTCTGTTGAACATTTCACTTTGGATGTGAATGTTCTTCTCAATCTCATAGTCTCAATCTATTACCTGTTACGCTTTTCAAGGAATCTGAGTGAGAGTTGGGTACTTTTGGAGTAAATAGGGATTTATCATGTACCTCAAGATGCTTTATCGCACTGACTGGTAAGTAATTGTAGGTACGTTCTTTCCTTTGACATCATGCATTTGCATTAGCATTTCCATGCACCATATGAATTGTATTTTTTTTTTAAAAAAAAAAATGGGATACATTTCCCGACAAAAAAAAAATCATTTAGTATATATGCATGATCAAAATTTAGGTCTCAATTTGTCTTTGAAGGCAACCTCTACGAGCTCACCTTTAAAGAGGGTAGCTGTTGACACTTAAATTTTAACTATTTTATTTTTATTTTTATTTGTTTACATTAGGGTAACAATAATATTTAACTTATCTTTTAAAAGTTATTAAAAAATATTTTGTTGAGGAAGGAGATTTTGAAAGATTTTGGATAATGAAGCCATATCAAAAGTTGAGTGAATTATCTTTAAAAAATCTTCATAAAGAATTTGGGGCTATTTTCTTGTTGAGCACATCTCTTTGTTTCGAAGGATGATCCTTAGCGATTGGGTCAATATATGCAAATCTTTGTAGGTAGAACGAACTGGGCTTGCGCTCTATAAATAGGGAGGGCAAGGCTTCGGAAGAGTGGGGCTTCTCTTGGTCGAAGAAAAAGAACAAAAACAAGTCAAAAAGTGAACAAAAACAAGTCAACAAGTCGAGAAGAGAGAGAGGGTTGTCCGTCGGATCTTCGAGAGAAAGAGAAGAAAAAGCCTGTAGAAAAGTCAAGAAGCAGGGGAGATAGCGACGTAAAGAGAGAGGAAAGGGAAAAGTAAAAAAAAAAGAAGGAAAAAATTTTCCTGTTCATCTTCTTCAGCGATGCTTTCTTGGTTTCCAGTCCCTTCATCGGCGCGCCTCCTTGCTCATGTTCGGTTGATCATCCGCATGCCCCGCACTTGAGCACTGCTCGTCCCTCAACCCGACGACCCACGAAGCTCCGCCGTGCCTCCGCTTGTCCCCGAAGCCCTGCATCAACGAACACAGTAGATCACCTCCCCGCCGGACACCGCACCGCGCCATCACCGCCCTTTGCTTAGTCCCTGCACCCGCTCAGAGCCTAATCTACCGCACCGGAGCGCCAATCTCGCCCCCCTGACTTGTTGCTGACCCGCGACACCAGGCCCAGATCCGAGCCCCCACGCGTCTGAGTGACGTCTCTGCTGCCAACCATCTCTGCTACAAGCCTCCTCACGGTGCGCCTGCAGTTCCTTCATTGAACGTCTCCGATTGCTGATGCCCACACCTGCAACCTTCTCCACCCGCGACGCTAGATCCGAACGCCATCAGAGCCTTAAATTAGTCACACCGCCGCGCCTGCCTCAGTCACGACCGCCTCGCTCGAAGCACCACCGACGCCATCGCACCGCCCTCTGCGACACTGCACCAGGCCCTCTTCCGTGTAGACGCTGAGTCGCCCCTACCAAGCCGCTCCATCCGTTGCTGCCTTTCGCCGGAGCTCCGATCGACGGCAACCCTCTACCCGGCGCTGACGAATTTGCTGCCCCCCATTTTCCTTAGGTTGCTCATTTTTCTTTTATTTTTATTTTTCTTATTTTATGTTATTTTACTTTATTTTTAGTTAGTTTTGCTATTATTGTTTAAGTTTGAATATTGTGAGGTGACTTTTAGTTTATGGATATTATAGGCATTATCGGTAGGAGTTATTGCTAAAATTATTGTAATTATTAATTTGACCCGTAAGATGTCGGGTCATTTTTTTTAATTATATTAATTCTTGGGGGTTTGTTGATAGTATCTTTATTGTTGAATCAATATAATTATTAATTTGATCCGTAAGACTTCGAATCAGATTTTTAATTATTTTGAACTTCTTGTCGTGACATTCAGAGTTATAGTAACCGTTAATTTGACTTGTGAGATAATAGGTTATTTTTTCGATTATTTTATTTCTTTCTTTGATCGGATGCCTTGATTAGTTTAAATACAATATTTATTTGATAATTGCTTGTTTTGGAGAACCACTAAAAAAATCCAAAAAAAAATATTTGAATTGGGATTCAATTTGTTTTGGAATATTTCTTGTTATCTTGCATATCTAGAATAGGGATTTTAGTTCGAATTTAGAAAAATTTAAAAAAAAAAAAAGTGCATTCATTTAGGTTGTTAGTTTTTTTTTAAATTTAAATTGCACGTTTAATTATTTGGCGATTGTGAATTTCAAGTTTTATAAAAATAAAAACACAAAAGAATCATCATGCATATATCATGTAGAATTAGGGCATTCCTTGTACGTCATGGCATCTTAGGATAAAATTGCAAGTTTCATTTTAAATTCACTTCATTATTTAGAATAGATTGCATTTTTAGGATAAAAAGTCATATGCACGTCATATATAATTAAGTTCATGAAATGCACATCATTTAGTGATTGTTGTTAAGTTCATTATATTAGGAATTACTCATCATTAGACTAGGTCATTTAATAAATGTCACGTGACATATAGCTCGCATATTAAATTACATGTTACATGTCATTTTAGTTGAAATAATTTTGTATGTCATTGCATTGCATTGTATGTCATTAGAATTAGGTCATTTAGATTGCATTTAATTATTGCATTTCTTTATGTCATATAGTTTAGGTCATGTAGTTAAAATGCATGTTTTTATAAATAAATAAAAAATCTAAGAAAACCCAAAAAATTGTTTGCTTTGTGTGATGCAATTTATTTATTGAATGTTTGAGCATCCGTGTGGTCACTTTTTGCATGATAGTAATTTATGTTAAAATAAATCAGCTGCCTGTAAAAAAAAAAAACATTTTTGAAAATAAAAAGAATGGTACCGAAAATGCATTAGAAAATTCTAATGTAACCAAGTCCCCATACCCTTAGTCTCTAGTTCGTAGGAGTAAAGCAATTCTCCCATTATTTTACTTAGGTGTCTAATCGACCTACCATAAACTGATTAGTGGAGACTCATAAATAAAATCCATTTGCATGTTAAGAAATTTGAATTTAAGTCGCGAATTGGTATGGGCTTGAGAGAGCTTGAGTTAAGTTTAGGCTTTACAATCCATTAGCCAAACCCTAGGTGGTTCACACCCGAAAAAATTGGTCGCAACAGTAACATTTTTGTTTCTCCCAATTTCTGTTCTTTTGTTCTTCGGAACAAAAAAAGGACAAAAAATCCGTTTAGTAAAATTTTTGTTCCCAAGAACAATTTCTCTATTTTTTGTTCCTATGAACAGTTTTGGAATAGAAACAAGAAACAAAAAAAAAGTAGCTTGTTGTTCTCGGGAACAATTTCTAGAAATAAGCCAATTTCCTTTTTTATTTTTCTTTTGTTTCTCTCTTTTGCTGCGGACACCTCCAACCGCCCGGAGCCACTACCGCTGTCACCGCCGCTATCGCTGTTGTTGCCGCCGGCCACCATCAACCGCCAACTGCCATCGCCCACCAGTCACGGCCGCCGCCCCTCCGTCGTTACCATCGCCGTCCGCCGTCCGTTGGCCATCGCTAACTACCATCGCCGACCGCCACCGCCACGCCGCTGCACAATTGTCGCCCGCCGACCGTCATCACTAACTGCCACCGCACAGCCATCGACCGCCACCACCAGCCGCCGAAGGCGGATGGGCGGCCACAAGAGGTAGCAGCCGATGGGCTGCGGCAGCGATCAGCGGTGATGGTCGGTGGTGGGCGGTGACGGGCAGCAATGGCCAATGGTCAGCAGTTGACGATTCGTGAGGAAGATAAAAAACAAATATATACAAAAAAGAAATTGTTTCATACCAAACGCATTTATATTCTTTTTCTATTTCTAGAATATAAATTTTATATAGTTACCAAACATCTTATTTTACTCAGATTTTATTCCCTGGAATAGAAATAGAAAAGAACTATTTCTGGAAAAAAAAAAACTAAACTCTTCCCCAACTAAGAAGCATTGTCATGCGCAGCCTTAGTATTAGTCTAGCACCAATACATAAATCTTTAAGTCAATGTAGCAGCTTAAAACAAAACTTTTATGTAGAGAAGTGTAAAAAAAAAAAAAAAAAAATCATCGTCCAAAAAAGTATAAATTATTTCTAACCGTTTCTTTCTATTTTCCGTGTTAAAAAAAAAAAAAAAATTTTGATCTATAATTTAGTATGTCCTTGCCATCCTCGACAAGTTGTTATATAGTAAAACAAATTGCTTTGGGTTTCTCGATTTTCATTGATTTTCTTCTTCCTTATAATTTTGTTAATCTATTGTATTTGTTCTATGTACTTATCAGTTTGTTGAGAGGATCCGAAAGGCTAACACTTTACTGTCCAAGATCGTGACCTTACGTATAGACCTATAATAATTAATAAATGACAACATTACCTTAGGTAGGAACATGACTTTAGCATAGTCTTTACTAATTATCCCTTAAATGATTTCCAATTTAGGAACGGGAGATCAACCATCTCAATCCCACCGACTGGGCGCACACTGCTTTAGGTTAGGACCACTTATACTAGTCTAACACCTAAAATTAACTGGTTTATTGGATTTGTTGGGTGTTTTGTGAGCCACTAAGCAACTAGGTCTCCATGTATGTGCTCCTAGATTATTTAAAGAAAAAAAAAGGATGATGGATAAGCTAATTGATTAAATGAGCCAAGTTAGTCACCAAGAGGAATCTACTGTGTATATAACAATTAATAAGCTTAATTAACAAATAAAAGACAATATTGGCAGTCCAAATAAAAGAATCAGTAATTTCTATTGTTTATATCTCTTTCTTTGATTCAACTAATTAAGATTTTTAATGAGTTTTATCAACGAGGAGGAGTCAAGTTTTTTAGCAAGAGATCTACAAATATAAAACATTCCATTATCTGATTTTGTTTATTTATGTGTTTAATGTTAACAATAAGATCAAAAGAGTAAGTACCGTTCGAAGGTGTACAAATCACTTGAAGGCGCTATGACATTTACAAAATACAAGCTAGTTATCATCTCTATATTATGAACCAAATCCCGAAAAGAAGGTCAATCTCTATTTAATTGTATGCTCACAATATTTTGTACAATAGGCCATAGCGTCATGTTCTAGAATCATAAAAAATAATCATGTTGCAATCCCATTAACCTCTTGTTGGCAAAATATTTAATTTGGATTTTCTCACGCAATAATCTCTTGAACAAATTTTCTTAAAAACACTTGATTTACAAGAAGGCGAAGACGTATGCCAAACGTGACTTGTTGCAGAAACTGAAAATCGCCATGGCATTTCCAAATGTGAAATCGAGTTGTGCACAAACGAGAGATCACTGTTCGGAGTGATTTGGTCATCCTTCACCCTCTGTGAAATGGTTAAGAAAAAAAAATGGGGGAAATAAAAAGAAAGGGAAAAAAGGATGATTTGGGAATCCTTCACATAAAACCACGATAGATCACTCACTTTCATGTAGGATGATTAGGGATAACTGAACCATACTTCAGCAATTTCAAATAAATTTTTACCAAGAGGACTTGATTGAAATTTCATTTAAAGATTTAGGACTATGGATGATCAATTGAAAGATTTAGGATATAATAAAATCTATACAATAGGTTTTTGATTGAAACAGCAATTTGATTGTTTCCTAGTTGCCACTTGTTCTGATAATTTACCATTAACTAAAGCTACTACTCTTATACGAAATTACCCACTTTTATTTTATAAGTTTAATACATTGGTAACTGACTCTAGTAGATATTGGTAAATTATTTAAATATTGAGTAATTTGGAAAATCAAGTAAACATGGTAAGCGATTGAAGTTAAGGCAGGTAAATTTTTACACAAATCGGTAACTATAACATACATTAGTGATGAAAAAATGTTGTTAATTTTTGGACTAGTTGGTAATATGAAAAAATTTCAAACAATATCTGTAATTTTTAAATGTGTCGATAGGTCATTCACATGTGACAGGCCAAGCAAGTTGCTAATCAACAGGAAAAAACTCTTATTGTACATGCACGAAACAGTAAAATCACCTTCGAATGGAAGTTTCTTATCTCAATGGCTAACATCATGTATTATCTATCTATCTATACTATCTATAGTATACTATTAAATTAAAAGAGTGGGTTTATTGGTTTTGTTGAACTTATATCTTGAGTTTGAGCTCAGAAACAAAACCCGACCCAATTGAACGTGCCTCAATTTGGAAAGTCCATATTTGGATTCGGATTCGTTGATTTGGAGAAAGTCTGCAACTCTGGTAAAATCAAAACAAGAAAACAACGAAAAGGAAAGTCCAATTGGACTTGGTTCCTTCTCCAATTCGGTGTCCACTTTTGACCGATCCAATCAATATTCACTTTCTCTTAGGCGGCGGCTTGGCTCATATATAAGATCTCAAGGGTTGTTTCCATACGCCGTTGTTGATGGGCAGAGGAGATTTTCAACGTGGGTTTGTGGCGATTACATCCTCGTGAAGATCCGCTAGTGTTTCATAGCCTATTAAATTTTATGAATTTAAAATTTGTTTAATTTTGTTGTGAGATTGAGAGATTATTTTGTGAGAAATTGTTGTGGTTAAACATTGCACAAGTTATTGGGTATAATTAGGGACTAAGAAACATTAAGATTATATGAGTGATTCGAAGGGAAAAGTACCAAAAAAGTCTTAAACCTATTGCATTGGTAACAATTCAATCCTAAACATTTCAATTGAACCAATTCAGTCCTAAACCTTTTTAATATTTGTACCAATTCAGTCCATCCGGCCAATTTTGGCCGGCCGGTGCTAACGTTGACATCGGCCGGTGGCCGGACGCCGACGTGGCAATTTTTATGATTTTTTGAATTTTTTAATGATTTTTTAATGATTTTTTTTTAATTTTTATTAATTTTTTCCTTTTTCTTTTCTTTTTCCTTTTCTTTACTAGGCGAGGGCCGTGAAGCCCTCGCCCGCCGCCGGCGAGGGCCGCGACCCTCACCCGGCCTCTCCCAGAGTTGCTGGCGAGGCCATGGCGACCATCGCTAGGGCGGAGGCGAGGGCCGCGAAGCCCTCAACAGCCGTCGGCGAGGTCACAACCCTCGCTCGGCCTCGCCCTGGCCTTGCCGCTGAGTCCCCGGTGCCTCCTCCGCTGTCGACCCCGGAGCTTCTCGACCTCGTCACACGCCACCCTCACCTCCACGAGATCCCACCCGAGGCCCCGGTCCCCACCTCCTGCGACTCACGCCGCCGCTCCTCCGCCCGATCTTCGCCTCCGAAACCCTAGCCCGCCGCCCCAACACCCTCCTCTCCTTCTTCCAAGGTTGGCCTCGCCCGCGGCCCTCGCCTCCACCCTAGCAATGGCTGCCATGGCCTCGCCCAGATTCGGGCGAAGCCGCCTCGCCAGCGGCTCGGGAGAGGCCGGGCGAGGGCCGCGACCCTCACCGACGGCAGGCGAGGGCTTCACGGCCCTCGCCCAGTGGCTGGTGAGCCTCACCGAGGCTCGACGGTAACAGCAAAGAAGAAAGCAGAAAAAAAATTAATAAAAATTAATAAAAAATTTGAAAAAATCATTAAAAAAATCATAAAAATTGCCACGTCAACATCCGGTCACCGGCCGACGTCCACGTTAGCGCCGGCTAGCCAAAATTGGCCGGATGGACTGAATTGGTACCAATATTAAAATGTTTAGGACTGAATTGGCCCAATTGAAAAGTTTAGGACTGAATTGGTACCAATGCAATAGGTTTAGGACTTTTTTGGTACTTTTCCCATGATTCGAATATGGTTGTAATTTTCATTATATCATTTGATTTACAGTGAAATTCGTTGCTACTTTCCCCATAAATAACACGTAAATCTAGTATCCAATTTAATTCTTTATTCTATGTATGTTGTTCCTTCGATTGCTTGCTTCCACAACATGTTTTAGTATTGATTTTCGATAATGCCCCTAAAATACAACTGGCCTCTTAAGACCTATTGACCTTCCCATATCATTTATTTGGGGTTACTATGTTACTCTTATCTTTTACTTTTGTGAATCTCGTAACTCTTTTATTTTACTTTTATGTAAAGAGAAATATATGAAACATTATAAAGAATTTAATCAGGGTCACCCATGAACGATGAATATGGTTGCCATGATTGACCGTTGATTTCGTGTACCAACAAGGCAAACTAAAATCTTACAAAACAAACAAAAAGCTTTTTGCGCTTATCCCAAAAATAAAACGATTCAAGCAAAATTAGCGGACAATGAACTCCTCTAATTTGTCAATTCAAGCCCCTGTTAGCTTACAAAAATATCAACTAGGCCCTATTTTATGCTTTAAGTTAATGTAAGATCTTAGATTCTTTGTCATTGGTCACCTAATGATAAAACTTGGAGATGACAAGGCACAACATTTTATTGAGTAAAGGGGATAAAACAATCACCGGAATGATGAATATGGTTGCCATTATTGACCGTTGACTTCATGTACCAACAAGGCAAACTAAAATTTTAAAAGCAAACAAATAGATGGATAGACTAATGCATCCTATGATTGCCCTTGATGAGAAAAGTCTTTTGCGCTTATCCCCAAAAATAAAACCATTCAAGCAAAATTAGCGGACAATGAACTCCTCTAATTTGTCAATTCAAGCCCCTGTTAGCTTACAAAAATCTCAACTAGGCCCTATTTTATGCTTTAAGTTAATGTAAGATCTTAGATTCTTTGTCATCGGTCACCTAATGATACAACTTGGAGATGATTAGGCACAACATTTTATTGAGTAAAGGGGATAAAACAATCACCGGAATGATGATATGGTTGCCATTTTGACCGTTGACTTCATGTACCAACAAGGCAAACTAAAATTTTAAAAGAAAACAAATAGATGGATAGACTAATGCATCATATGATTGCCCTTGATAGGCAAAGTCTTTTGCGCTTATCCCAAAAAATAAAACCATTCAACCATTCAAGCAAAATTAGCAGACAATGAACTCCTATGTGGCCAATGGCCGAAGTCCGATGGCCGACGACCGGCAATGGGTGGCAGGTGGCCAACGGCCGAAGCCCAACAGTCGACTTCTGACGGCCGGTGGTGGCCAACAGATGGCCGACAGGCAGTCAACGAGGGACATTTGGTGGTTGGTGGTGGGCCTTCGGTGTCCGGTGGTTGGTGATGAGCAGCCAACGATTGACGAGCATCCAACATCCAACAGCTGACAGTCAGTGACGAGCGGTTGGAGTCCCGTGGCTAACATCCGGCGGTTGATTGCCAGTGGCTAATGGTCGGGGCCAGTGGCGAGCAACTGATGGCGGGCGTTCAGCATCCCACATGCAGCAGGTGGGCAAAAGGCGATGACGAGAGTGAATGATGAAAAAAGTTTTGATTTCTCATTTCTATTCCAGAAATAGAAAAGTTAAAAATTTTAACTTCTGATTTCTATTCCAAATTTATTTTTGGAATAGAAATTTGTTCCAGAAATAGAAAAATGAAATTGCGTTAGCAAATGGATTTCTATTCCAAACCTATTTTGGAGAATAGAGAAATAAAGAAATAGAACGTTTCATGTGCGCCCTAAACTTCTCTAATTTGTCAATTCAAGCCCATGTTAGCTTACAAAAATCTCAACCATGCCCTATTTCATGCTTTAAGTTAATGGAAGATCGTAGATTCTTTGTCATTGGTCACCAAATGACAACTTGGATACATTTACACACAACATTTTATTGAATAAAGGGAATAAAACAATCGCCGGAATTTCTTCCACAAGCAAACCAATCGAACTAACTAAACCACTACCTGCTCCTAGCAGATGACTTCACGAAAACTAAGATAGAACCGGAAATGATTGAGACTCAGCTACTCGTGGCCTTCGACATTGACGTGAACGTCGCCGTCGACCCAAGTGGCAACGTCCCAGCCTCGATTGTGAATGTGTCGTAGCGGAGGAAGAACTCCACGAGCATGACCCTGCTCAAGAGCACCACCAGATTCTTTGCAGGGCACTGCTTGTTCCTCACGGTCGGATCATCGATCTCGCGCCCGTTCGACCAGTACACGTACTTCAACAGCTTCTCGCCCTCTTCCCCGACGAACCTGTCGCCCACGAACTCCTCTGGCCTTTCGAATATCCTTGGATCCTTAGTTGCAAACGGCTGATATCCACATATCATCTCGCCCTTCTTGATCTCGAAGGCCGCATCGTGGTTGTGGATCACCAAATCCTCCTTGGCGTGGCCGTACTGGAATGGGACCGGAGGCTCGATTCTCAGTGCTTCCCAGGCAACCGACTTGGTCAAGCTCATCTTCTCCAATGCGGCCATTGTGACCCCGCCTTCCGATCTAACAACGGTCCGGATTTCCTCCGCGAGCCGTCGTTGCAATTCTTCTCCAGCGAGTCCAACCCACTTGATCAAAGCTGGCAAGGTGGTTTTCATGCCCCCATAGGAATTGAAGCACACGAGGAAAACAAGGTTGTGGCATGCTTCGTCTCTTTTGATTCCCAAGCTCTCGGCTTCATCCAATATCGATTTTGCGTACTCATTGAACACCTCGTAGAATTTCTTGTAATCGCATTTGAGCAACAGTGAAGGCAATGGGAATGTGTGTAGGACTATGTCTTCCAAAAAGTTAAGTATCTTTGGTAACCCTAGGGTCATCAACGGTGCAAGTTGGAAAAGCAACCACGAGTCGAAGAATTTGGTCACTTTGTCGGTCGCCAGGATTGTGCTAGATGGGTTCCGGTCACAAAATAGGTTGGCCAAGAAGCTGAAGGACATTTTGTTGCAATAGTCATTGAAGTATACTTTGCCTTTGCTAGAGAACTCATCTTCTAGTTCAATGAAGAGCTGTGATAGGGAACTCCTATAGAGTGGAATGAACTTATTGTGTCGGGTCGCAAGGGTCGATAGGAATAAGCCTTTGAAGATGGCGTGTTTGGGTTCAGAGGGGTCAAGGTAGGCGCACATACGGTATCCGCCCGTGAAGTTGATCGAAGGCATGTAGGTCGCGACAAACACATCCTTCTTTTCGACCTTAGACGTGTCAAAGAGGATCGGGAAGCTGATGGCATCGAGGAGCACGACGACCTTAGGGTTCCGGGCCATGAAAGGGCCGGGAACCATGTTGGACCGGAAGACCGTCGACTGGTACTTCTGCATCCGGGTCCGGAAGAATTCGTCTGTACCCTCATGGTAGAAGTAGTCAAGCCGGTCTTTTATCGCGCCGAAGAAAGGCAAGCCATAATCTCCGGGGATTGCCTTCAAAGGAAGATTTGATGAAGAAGGTAAAGACATCGTCGGCTCAAAAATGAAGAGGGATTTGTCAAGGTGTTGGGTTTCAAAGACCAGCACGATATATCACGTTTTGCTATGCATGATCACATGAAACCGTGGGGTATAAATAGAGACTAGCCTTTGACCGTGTCCATGGAAATTGTCAACGCCATTCCTGAGCCATCGTTTAATTAAGACGCGACAAGTTTGACACGCTTGGTTATTCATTCCACACGCTCGCGATTACATTCTTGAAGTACAGCTTGATCCGAACCTTCGGTCTTATCCTATTCTCACCCACTATTCTTGATTTTGATGCGTCGAAACCAAGGAAATTGTTCATCCATGCCGCCTTGCTGAACGATTTTCTTGCAAGCACGTTTAAAAATGATGAATAAGATGCACGATCGTTTTGTTGAATTTTCTCAAAGTAGTTAGGTCAACCACGCAATTTCTTTTACCTCAAGCAGCAGGTTCGAGATTTGCTCGTCTATCCCGAATACCAACTCGTTATTTATTCGGTTTATGGTTAATAGTTGCGAACGGATAGGTGGTAAGTATACCCACATGATTAATTTGTAAAAATATCATTATTTCTGGTATCTCACATATAATCCACAAGGCATATAGAGTGGATTAAATGATTATTAGGTGGGTACATCACTGATTGCATATTTTGGGACATGAACATTGGTCACACTGCTCTCTAAAAACATGATTAATTTTACCCGAAAACGTCGACATTCTTTAGCAAGTGCACCTAACAAAGGCTTCATGACCAATGAAATCCAATGACCGGCAGTAAATTTGACCGCAAGATGAGTCGAAAGAGACTACTATTGCGGGATGGGTTGAGATTGTTTTCAAAATTGCTAACAATTGATCGGTCAGATCTAGGATGACGTAGCTAGCTGGCGTGTGGGCAGCTCTCATCTCTCGATCCTCCCTTTTATTTTATTTGTTTAAATACGTCGGACGAAAATTTCAAAATGACCTCTAGGTTACACATCTTTCTCAATTAAAAAGAAATATTGTCCATTTTTTGGCAGGTCACGTCGATGTATTTGTCCTTTTCAATTCGTTGTTGTTGACCAGTCTTTTTCAGGATTAATTGAAAGGGACATATCATCATCACGGGACCTCGGCAGAGAAGACTAGGGCTACCGTAGTTTTTTACCTGTTTAAGTTTCAATTAGAACGTCGGGAGTTCACCGCGAGCAAGTGCAAAAATAGAACGAGTAGGAATAGGATAACGTCTAATACCCGATTGCAAATACATAGAAGTTTGCTTCTCGATTATAGCTGTTTTAAACACTGACGGACTAAATAAGAACAAGAGGGACCCATGGTAATTTTTAAAATGAGTTTTGGCAACGGACAATTGAGAGATTGGTAAATAGTCAAATGCTTCATCATAGCCACCATTAAGTAAATGGATGCAAAAAAATAATAATAACACCATGATATCATTCATTGTTTTTCTTTTTTTATTTATTGCTGTCAATAATGATTATCTATAAATCTAATCGCAATCTTTCAATGTCTAAATAATATAAAATAAGTAGGATCACGCCTAATACTCTATCGCGAATAGATAGAAGTTTTTCTTTTTTTATTTAGAGATTGGTAAATAGTCAAATGCTTCATCGTAGCCACCATTAAGTAAATGGATGCAAAAAAATAATAATAACACCATGATATCATTCATTGTTTTTCTTTTTTATTTATTGCTGTCAATAATGATTATCTATAAATCTAATCGCAATCTTTCAATGTCTAAATAATATAAAATAAGTAGGATCACGCCTAATACTCTATC
Organism: Eucalyptus grandis; assembly: GCF_016545825.1. Taxonomy (NCBI): domain Eukaryota; kingdom Viridiplantae; phylum Streptophyta; class Magnoliopsida; order Myrtales; family Myrtaceae; genus Eucalyptus; species Eucalyptus grandis. The sequence goes on from NC_052614.1 coordinate 15,703,033, forward strand.
GCGAATAGATAGAAGTTTGCTTATTGATTATACCTACTTTAGACACGAGGGCACTAAACAAGAACAAGAGGGACGCATGGAAATTTCTAAAATGAGTTTTGGCAACAATTGATAGGTTGGTATACAGTCAAATGCTTCATCATAGCCACCCTTAAGTAAATGGATGCAAAATAATAGTAATGATGATGATGATGATGATGATGATGATGATGATGATGATGATGATGATGATGATGATGATGATGATTATAATAATCATAACAACAACATTATATCATTCATTCTCTTTTTTCTTTTCTTTATTATTGCCAACAATGAATAGCAATAAATCTAATTGCAACTTTTTAAAACAACTCTACTAAATGTCTAAATAATATAAAATGAGTAAGATAATGTCTAATACTCGATCACGTATAGACAGATGTTTGCGTCTAGATTATAGCCGATTGAGACATGAGGCTACTAAATAGGATCAAGAGGGATGATGCATGGAAATTTCTAAAATAAGTTTTGGCAATGGACAATTGATAGGTTGGTAAATGGTCAAATGCTAGATCATAGCCACCCTTAAGTAAATGGATGCAAAGAAAAGAAGAGCATGATAACATTAAAGTACTCATTCTCTTTTTTCTTTTCTTTATTATTGCCTATGTTGGATAGCGAGAAATCTAATCGCAATCTTTTTAAAAACTCTACTAAATGCCTAAACAATATAAAACGCAAGAACATTCTATTTAATAAATAAAGTATTTCTGGGAGGGAAAAAATGTTGACTGACCTTTGGGGCAAATTCTTAGGTGTCAACATCCAATAGATACATATCACCTCAATTTCTGCCTTCCTTAAAACGTTGTTCAGAGGGGGCAGTTAGGAAATAGACGTGTACTCTATAGACCGACGTTGCCTTTTAGTTTTGAGCGATATATTTTAGTTTTAAGGTTGGACCTAAAATTTTTATATACCAAAAATATTGGGAGCCGGCCGGACTTGGACAGGGCTAATCGGGTCAAAGGTGGAGCTTCTCATCGAATGCCCCCGTCAAAGCCCGCTAAAGTTGTCTTCCCGCCCTTATGGCCTGGACCAGGCCTAGGCAGGCCCATGGGCCGCTATGATGAAGAAAAGCTACCCTCGTCGGCCGAAGATTGGGAATCGCCTTCTAGGTCCGATGGGGAGATGTGGCCGAAAAAAGGAGCACCCAACATCCAAGCTCCCAAGGCATATAAATTGGGAAAGAAATATCACAAGTGCTATAATTTTTATATGACGCTCACTTGAGGGTCATAATTTTTTATTGATCTCTTGAGAGTCATAAATTATGTATGACGCCCATTTGATGGCCATAGCTGTTTTCCCCAATTACTTGAATGCATAAAACTTCTCAATTAATCACTTAAATATTAAAAACTTCAGAAAAAAAAAATTGCTAAAAGTGCTATACCATGTCAGATTTCCGACACTTAGGTGAACAACTTAAAAAAAAAAATTATATTTAAGTGATTAATTGAAAATTATAACACTCAAATGAACTTTTTAGAAGTTATGGCATATAAGTGGTCGAAAAAAGAAAAGTTGTAACATTCAACTAAGCACCGTACAAAGGTTATAGTATTTGTGGTGTCATTATCTCTATATAAAATTAGTAAAAGATCACCTAAAAAGGATTTATTCAGAAACAAAACTTACGTTCTAAATGGTATTTTATACATAAATTATTTTCGATCCGAAATAAGCACAGCCTAGTGTTCTTCTCTGTCCAACCGCATTCGATGTATGAACTAATGTTAACAAAAACTGAAAATGAGAACTGGACGGTCTGCATTATAAAAATAACTCGACAGGATTTTCAATGCGCACTGAACTTCCAAAAGAGAACCCTGGTCGTACCTTGAGGGCCATGCAAAATTTTGGTTGGAATGCTGCTTTCACAATAAACACATTTCACTCTGTTTTCTATTTAACTACAAAAAATGGTATTACAAATTCGTTAAATACTAACATTTGTTATAAAAAAAAAAAAAAGAATTCTACCAGAAATGCTAAAATGCTGAAATGAGTTCCCTTTGAGGCTGAGGAAAGCGCGTCTCATTGATTGCCCTTGTCAACGCCCGCTGAAGTTGTCTTCGGGCCCTTATGGCTTTGCCAAAGAAAAGCTACCCTCGTCGGCTGAATACTGAAAATCACTAAAAGGGCCAAGCCCAATGGGGAGAAGTGGCAGCCCAAAGGAACACCCAACTAAGAAGATGCGAAATCCAAGCTCCCAGGCATATAAATTAGTAAAAGATCACCTAAAAAGATACCTTGAGAAAACTCGAACTTATGTTCCAAATGTTTTTGTTTTTTTTAACATAAAAAAATTTGATCAAAGCTAAGCATAATTTCAGTAGAATCAAGGAACTAGTCCGATTCTAGATTCGGTAAGCCCTAGTTCCCCATTTCAATTTTTTAAAAATTAATTCTCAATTCGGTTCTATGTCCAAAGGGAATCGGATTGTGAGCCGAATCAAGAACATAGAAAATCGTGCAGAACCTTGTCTGAATGCTTGAATTGTATATCTATCAGTGTGCTCCAACGAATCCCCTTTTTTCTTTTGCTCGATCCATTTTGGTGTGTGTCAGTCTCAAGTGCTCTTGAATTTGCTCGACCGCGTCTTCCTCTTTCTCAAAGCTTCGACCACTTCACTATTTTCAAAACTTCCTTCGTACTCAAACAACGAAGAAGCCAGACCTCCACTTATTAATTTTCTGTGTCTTTTGTACCGAGAATTTTTGCTCAATTCAACCGAGGGCTTTTTGTAGGTGAACTTTTGGTGCGAGTCTATATTCCCCCTGCCCTTGTCTTTCTCGTCTCTCTCCTTTTTTGTGGCCGTGTATTGTAACTGTCCCTCTCTTTTTATGAATGGCCGTCCCCCTCAATTATGAAACAAAGTCTCTATTATAAGAGCAAACTTAGGGCTTTCTATCAACTTCTTTTCCTATGTTGGACTCTTAAGAGATGTGCTCTATCATCAACTATAGAAAACTATTCTATTATCCCTTTATGATTTGAATTTGACAATATATTCTTCAATTACTCATCAAGTTTCCTCTCAATAAATCATTTTTTCTAACTTTAATAAAGATTTTGAATGGGCTTGGCCAAAATTTTCATTTTTGTTGTTTTGGTCACTATCATTTTGTTTAATAAAAAATAATCTAGAGAGACCTTGGAATCTGTGACAAGTTAGATTTCATATTTCATGAAATGCAATGTAGTATCCAAATTCCCAAAAATAGGGAACCGGTTTCAACGAAAGACGTTTTAGATTTCAAGTGAAACTTGAAATCACTAACCTCTAATTTGATGCATGAACTAATGTTACGAAAAACTAAAAATGAGTTTTGATAGTGTGCAATGTAAAAATGACTAAACGGGATTTTCAATGTGCACCAAATTTCCAAAAAGAGAACCCTAATTCTACCCTGTGGGCCATGCTTCGAGTCAGGATATACGTAGTCCTATTAGGCAAAATTTTGGCGGTAACGCTGCCTTCACAGTGAACACATTTCACTCTATTTTCTATTTAATTCCAAAAATGTATTACAAAATCGTTAAATCCTAACATTTGTTAACGAAAAATTTCAACCATAAAGCTTTCTCTGTTATATATAAATATGATTTGTGGATGAGTGTCCCAAAAATACTAGATCGAATTGTTTCTAATTAAGTATGCTTAGTAAGTGTTATAAGTACTTTGAATTACAATCCAACTCATGTTGAGCAGGCTCTCATCGATCATCGACACGATCCATTTACGAAATAGTTATAGCAAGAGACCTCTCTCGCAGAGCTTAGAGATAGGCATCTCCACAGCTCTTGGTCAGATAAGACCAAAACCTTTTTGATAGTCAAGTAGTTGTCAAAAGAAACCTTCACTACAATTACCAAAGAAGGCCAATTACAACATACCTCCCTATTCAAGAAAGATCCCTTACGCTAGGGAATATACAAAGTGATACATCTTCATTCTAATTGCGCTCTCTTCGTATATCTTCCTTTTTCTGGATCAGCATGGCACGAACCGCTCCACGAGCAAGCACATGGTGGCCTCTGAAATCGTGCTCTCGGCCGGAACCTCTCTCCTCCTCTCTCCCTTTTTGGCCATCGACAACTTCTTCGGTTCAGCTTCGACCGATTCTTCGCGTTCTTGGTCGGACTTCGATTTGGACTGGAGTAACTTCTTGATTGCAACCTTCTCTCCGAGCTTGGCAAGCTCAGACTCCCATATCCCTACTAATGCAGACATAGTTTTGAACCTTCTACTTTGGGAGAAATTTTTTACCTTTTCTTCTTTTGATGGGAGTTTATAAACGGAATTGCTGTGGAAATGGGGAGAGAAGTTATGGGGTTTTTATAGAGAGGTGAGAAAGACGAGGTTTGAATGTGGTGTGGTTGAGGCATTTAGGGTTTCTTAAGGAAACAACTGGGAAAGAGCCGGTGAATCAGTGTGTGGACGAGCAACCGGGACACGGCCAGAAAATAGAATATTAGAATATTCTACAATACTGGTTATGCGTGTTTCATTGGGGGCAATATTGTCGTGTAGTTACTCGGACCATGAGAATGCATATGCCTTAGGTAATGGCTCTCGGCTACGTTTGGTCATCTAGATTTCTAAGTAAGATAGACCGAATAAAATATGATATGAAATCGAGGAATTTTGCTATATCCTATCCCTCATTTGGTGAGTACAACAATAAAGTCAAATATATTCATATCATATCATATATATTGTTTGGTATAAACGACATATTAATATAAATGAAACATAAATTTTACAATAGAAATGATAGAAATTTCTCACGACACTCTTGTCTATTTTATTTTTATTTGTTTTTTATTTTATTTTCCTCTAACTTTTAATGATATTTTTTTTTTATTTCTTTCATCCCCTTTCATCATTTTCGATAAAATTTTATTGAATAGAAAACTATACTAATATACCTAAAATATGTAATAATATATTTATATATTGAAGTTATATTATAAGATAAAATTAAATTCAAATATATAAATAAATAAAAAGATAAAATTGAAAAGAAATAAATTTTTGTATTTTGTTGTTATAAATTTATTATATTAGAATTCGATATTATTTATTTTGAAATATAATTTTAAATTTGTTAATTTAAGAAGTTTGTTAATTGAGAAAATTACTTTCCTATTATACATATTAAAAATCTTATCAACCTTTATCTCACTTCCTTATGGGATAACTTTATCCAGCCTATATCATCTTTATATCTAACTTTATTCTATCTTAAAAATGCACCAAATGCATGATAAGATAAATCTTAGCCTATCTTGAATTTTATCTTGATCACCAAATGCAAGCTTGGTTCCAAATTTTTAAGTCATGGTCGTTTGGAATATGCCCTCTAAACTTATTAATTTAGTAAATTCCTTCATTGCTTATTTAAGACAACAAGAAAAAAGGAAAATTTCAAAAATATACATCACTTTTCACCCAATAATCTTTTACATACCTCAACCACTAAGGTTTGCCCCAGTAGCCACCATTCCAACATGAAAGGAGGAGGTGGGGGGTTCGAATCCCAACTTTCTCGGGGGGTTGGGATGGGAATGATTTAGTTTCAAGTGTGGGTTAGAGTAGGAATAAAGTAAGATCGACAAAAAAAAAAAATTACATACCTCTACTTCTAAAATACTGAATACATAATTAAGTCTTACCTTTAGAGATCACTTTGCACTTTCAAATCAATCTTCTTCTTCTTCTTTTATTTACAAAAAATGCCATTTTCTTTCCAAGAATGCCTATCCCCAAATCCTAAATTTTTATACATGTCCAAGTTATCTAAAACTAAAAAAAAAATCGAACCACCAAAACCCCAAGTAAAAGTAAGAAGAAGCGGGAGCCGTGACGATAGCTTCTAAGACCGCAAGACCTGCTACTGTTAAGGATCTATCCCATTCAGTCTTTTCCCCGGCTACAATGTAGGATATGTAAAAAATGTTGTGATGGCTGGTACATTTGGGGTAATTGATCTTGCCTTGTTTGTGCATTATTAGTCTGCTAAAGAAGACAGTTTGTGAGATTCCTCTTGATTTTGATAGGAGTTTTCCATCTTTAGTCACGTACAATAAACAAATCCAATATGTAACATGCCACTCTTTATTCTTTACACCTTAGCAATCTCTGTGGTTTTTCTTTTTTTCATACCACGCACTTTTTGCACGCTATTCCTCACATTACTATTATGCCGCATTTGGTAGTCGTGATAAAATTCAAGATATGATATGATTTATCATATACTACATTTGGTGCTCACTGGGACGAAATAAAGTCGAATATAAGGAGGATATAGGCAGGATAAAATTATCTCATGGGGAGGTGAGATAAAGATGGATAGGATTTCTAATGTCCATAATAGAAAACTTATTTTTCTCGAATAAAAACTTATTAAATTAAAAAAATTGAAATTATATTTCAATATAAATAATATTTGAATTCTAATTTAAGAAATTTAAAATTTAAAATTTAAAATGTAAAATTTAAAAATATATATTTTTAATTAATCCTATTTTAATTTATATATTCAACTTTAATTCTATCTTATAATAAAATTCAATCTATAAATTAAACATTTATATTTATTATATATTTTAGGTATGTTAGTTAAGTTTACTATTTGATAAAATTTTATTAAAGAATGATGAAAGGGGAAAAAAGAAATAATAAAGAAAATAATCTAAAAAAGAGGAAAAATAAAATATAAAAATAAATTAAGAAATAGTGTTACGAGAGATTTTCACCATCTCCATTTACGAACATTTAGGTTCATTTATAATGATATGTTGTTTATATCAAAAAAATGTACATGATATGATGAGAACATATTCAACTTTAATATTGCGATTCACCAAACAATATTAAAAAAAAAAATCCCAGAATTTCATATCTTATCCTATCCAGTCCTATCCTAATTAGAAATCCGGACGATCAAACGTAACCTTATTTTTTTTCTGTTGACATTTCATTCTTGCCGAGACACCTTGGGTCATGAGCGTGTGGTAACCGCTGAGTGTAATGTCTAGTCGTGATTTGATTATGTTTTTATTGTCCTAGCAAGAATCATGGCTCCCACCACCACCTGCGGTGGCCTAATTAGATAAGAGCTCCCATGATGTCTACCTAGGACGGAAGAGTTCAAATCTCATAGGTCGCACAGGATCTTAAGCGCGACGTCGGGGTGGTGGGTCCTTTGCTAGTGTCACTCCAAGGTTTACCCGTCGGCTGCCGGCTAAATAGGGTTCCCTGGGTATAAAAAAAAATAAAAATCATGGCTCCCCTTTAAATTATCAACAATTTTAGAATCTCAGGTTACTTATATCTTATACTCTTTTATTCGGATTTGAATATTTGTTTTGACTTCTCAAGCTACGTTTGGTCATTTAGATTTCTAATAAGATTGGATGGAAAATTATCAAATTCAAATTTTTCTATATCCTATTCATTATTTGGTGAATCATATGAATAAAGTTAGATATATTCATATCATATCATATACATTATTTGATATAATAAATTAACGTAAAATTCAAAAACGGAGATGGTAAAATCTCTTATGGCACTCATGCCTACTTTAATTTTATTTGCCTTTTTTTTAAATATTCCTTTCTTTTTCAATTTTTTTCAATTTTATTTCTTTTTCCCCATTCCATCGTTCTCTAATAAAATTTTATCAAATAATAAACCGTACTAATATACTTGAAATACTAAAATATCTCAAATATGTATATTTATATTTATTTATTGAATTTATATTATAAGATATAATTAAATTCGAATATATAAATAAAAATAAGATTAAATTAAAAAACTAAATTGTCATTTTTTGTTATTTAGAATTTCTTATGCTAGAATTTAAATATTATTTATATTGAAATATAATTTTAAGTTTATTAATTTAATAAACTTGTTGTTAGTGAAAAGAAATTCTCTATTATGAATAGTAGAAATCCTATCCACCTTTATCTAACCTTTCTCATAGGATAATTTTGTCCGGGTTATGTCTCTCTTATATCTAATTTTATCCTATTTTAAGTAGGCACCAAATGTGGAATATGATAAATTTTATCATATAATAGATTTTATTTTCTCTGTCAAGCATGTCATAGTCTTGTGATGTTTTCTTTGTTTCTTGCTTTCTTTCCTTCTTCATTTACTTGTACATTTAGGCCTATAACCTTAAGAAAAATAAAAATAAAAATAAAAAAAACCAATTTTAAGTCAAGTCCCAATTCTATCATAAACTTTTTTTCATCCCATAAAAACCCCTAACTTTAGGTCTAGTCCCAATTCTCTAACTTTTGTTTTGTCTCACAAAAAATCACTAAGTTTAACTTAAGTCCCAAATCTGCTTCCATTAACTCTCTATCCAAAATTTTGCTTAACAACTAAGAAATGGAAAACTCCTTAGTGCAAGCTTTTCTAATGTTTCGAGTGTGAGTTCTTTGATCGTGAGAGATGGAAGACTTCCAAGTATGAGAGATTGAAGATTAAGTGCAAAATCAAATATCCTCAAGTGAGATGGAAGAAAAACTCTTTTAAGAGTAAGAACTATTAAAGAAAACTATCCCTAATTGCTCCAATTTAATTCAAGATCCAATAAATGAAACCCAATCCAACTAGGTATCCTAATTTGAATAGGATTCTTATTTTGGGTGGTTTTCATGTTTAAAGTGGATTCCTAATTTGAGCATAAATGTCCTAAAAGGGTTTAGTACTTTGGATCCAAATTTCGCAAGGTGGATTTTGGATTTTTGCTCATGAGAGAGCATAGATGCTTTTGGCCATAACTATCAATTATGTAGTGATTCCATTGTGAACAAATTGCACATCTTGTGGTAAGATTAGTGAATTCTTTTGTACATTGAAAGATTATTTCGCAAGAAATTATGAGGGCTAAAGATTAATGTCTTGTGAGGCATTATGAGAGCGAAAACTTGTGTGAGTTATTAGGCGTGATTGGGATTAGAAAACAAGGAGAATGCCTCAAGTGTGGTTGAAATCATTATTATATTGCTAAAGCTAAAGTAAAATTTTGTTCTCCTCTCCCAATTCAATAGGTCCAATTGATTAAATAGGAGTGAGCATGATCTAGGTTGGATCAGTCTAGCACTTAACCCCAGAACCAAACTGCACAAAGTCAATCCCTAATTTTCGGACCTAGGACCGACTCTATTGAGCTTGAGACTAAGGACCAAATCAACTTTCTGAGTTCGGTTCAATTCTAGGGTCAACCCTAGACCAACCGACCATTTTTTGTTTCATTTTTTGTTTTCATTAAAAGAAAACGTACTATTTCAAATTACATATCCATCAACAATGCCATATTGCAATCAAACTATAAACACCAAACATAAATATTAGATAAGGTAAAAACATAAATTTACACTTGCTAAAAGCAACAACCATAAAAATAAATATGCAAGATGAGGGAAAAGAGGTGAGTAGGAAGGCGAGTAGAGAGAGGCTGACCATGAGGCAAGCAAGCGAGTGAGGCGAGTGAGAAGAATAGGGGAACATACACTAGAATTTAGAGTAGACAAAAGCATATAATATATAATATCTTAGATATATAATATATAATATGTACATGGTTAGTCCAATCGAGACCAATCCTAAATTTTCAAGATCGTTGATCAATTCACATAGTGTAGGGTCCAAGGGTTCAAGGACCAAGGACCAACCCAAAGCCCTTGGGAATTGAGCTAGTCCTGGATTAGTCGAGGTCAACCTTGTACTAATGCTCATTGCTAGATTAAATCATGTGTTTAGATGTTCTATTTATTTCCTTATTATGTTATTTTGTTGTTTTGCTTGCATGTTTTTCACAGCATTTTGCTTTTGGTTTTTTGGTCATAGAACTCTCTGGCTAATTGGGCGAAGAGACTTAGATTGAAATGAAAGTTAAATCAAGTTTGAAAGTTGAGTGATATCATCATCAACGTCATTGTCATCATGATGTGGCCCAAAGTTGATTGATATGTTTAAAAGCAAAGATAAAGCCCAATTTGCTCAGTTTAGGACCATAATTCCATCATAAAAGGCACTGCCCCGTTGGACATTGTTTTGAGACCAGGAGATGATTAAAAGTGAAAATAGAATGGTGGCAAATAAATTTATTATTTTCCATTAAAAAACGCATAATTCCCTAAAAACTCCAAACTTTAGGTCCAGTCCCAATTTTATCTTGAACTTTTTTGTCTATATAAAATGCAAATTGTAGGTCCAGACCCAAATCTATCCCAAATTGTAGGTTTAGTCCCAAATTTGCCCCAAATTTTGTTTTGTTTAAAAAAAAAAAATCATAAGCTTTCAATCTATTCTCAAATCTACCCTCATGGTTTGGTCCCAACTTGACATGGGATTTCCACGTCAATAACAAATCCACATTAGTAAGGCAACATGGAAAATTATCTCCAAAATGAAACCATTCTAGGATAAGAAAATTAGGGATGACTCATGGTGATTTTCAAATAGAGAACTTTTCTCTTGGACAAAAAGGAGTTCATGGTAGATTTGGGATTAGACTTAAAGTTGAGGTTTTTTTAGACAAAGAAAAGTGGAGGAGATTTTGACTGGACCTAAATTTAGGGGTTTTTTTCTAGATAAAAAAAGTTCATAACAAAATCTGGACTAGACCAATAATTGGGTTTTTTTTTGGGGGGAATTAGGCCTAAAAAAATCATTATTGTGTGTACAAAAATATTAAATTTTCTTGTTATAGCAACTTGAAATAACAAAAGTCAAACCAATGGAAAGCTACATTCCAATCTTAGCATGAATCATTAGGGGTTGCCTCAATGGTTAGCCTTCTCATGTGAGAAAGAAGAAGTGGAAAGTTTAATTCCTCACCTTCTCGTGGAGGTAGGGGGGAGGAAATTTAATTTCAGGTGTAGGATTTGATTCCCCTACTCTGCAAAGAGGTAGCACAAAAATCTAGGAGTGAGTTAGAGTTAGACAAAAAAAAAAATCCTTGATTGTTGTCAAATGCAGTAATTTAAGAGCTAATTAGTAATTAGTTTCGTCATAATTCATTATGATTCCTTTAATTTTTCCTGTTATCTCATTCTTACATCAATAGGTGGCTTGATGGGTACTAATTTGATGTTAAATATGATTAATTGGTTTAATCTTCGACCTAAAATCCAGTATGTCGGTTTATCATCTTTGTAATCTATTCTTAAATCGTTATGTGTAATGCACACGTTCATAAACATCACCCAGTCCACAACCACATGAAAATTGAGGGGGAAAATGTTGATGGATGATTCAAGCAAGGTCTCTTCAAATTGAGTAAAATATTTCCCCCAAAATGCTTTCATGATTGAGTGAGAGCAACTATTGAACACGCACTTAAGTTGCCAATATATATATATATATATATATATATTGGGTCAGAGAAGGGAACTTCATTCACTATAATGGAGGATTACAACCAGCTGCTAAAGCATAAGAAATTAGGAGGTCTAACAAAATCGAAGGAGGCGAGATGGGCCAATTTTCAGTTAGGGCACCATTTCTGTGAGCATTTGCGGCCTAGTCTGCTACAGCATTTGCTTCCCGTTGACAGTGTCTAATCCTAACGCAAGAGAAGCTGCACAGGAGATTGATGGCTTCCTCAAAGATAGGTCGAACCTCCCATGGTGGTTGGATGGAATCATTGACTGAATCAACCAATATTAATTGTTCAATTCAATTACCAGTTGATCATGGATTCTGCCGATCTTCAACAGATGGCAAAGGGTGATTAACAACGCCATAAACTCTATCTGCAAAGCTGAAGAGGCGACAAAGGTCCTGGTAAGTCCATCAATCATTTTGTCATTTTGGTCTCGGCATATACTGACCATCGTCCCTTGGTTGATGTGTGGGCTGAAAAGCCTCATCAATATTCAACTTGAAGGTACCTGGATGAGGAGGTCTCCATAATTCACCATTGTTGAGCTGCTGTCGATTTGGGTCGGTAGGATTACGGTAGGCATACAAAGCTGATCAAGCATTGGCTAGAGTAGCATCCACAACTTGACGTGCATCCAACTGTTGACGGCGAAAGATGAAGTTATTCCGCGCTTTCCAAATGTGCCAGAGGATGTAGACCACAGTGTTCGAATCATGTACGGACTGTTTATGCATAAACATTGTTGCTATCCGTGCGTCTATTCTTTGTATAGCCTGTGACTTGATAGAGTGTTGATCGCTGGTCCGACCAAATGGCGTAGTCCAAGGACGAGAAGGAAAATGTGTTACTGCTGATTCGGGTGTGCTATTGTGACATAGAGTTCGAAATGGAGTCTCGGGGTTATTTTCCTATGAAATAGATTGGCTTTTATGGGTAAGGCATTGTGGCATAGTGTCCAAAGAAAGAACTTAATTTTGGGAGCTATCTTCAACTTCCATAGTTGTTTCCACAATGTCTGTGGAATCTGCTAAGAAGGCGAAGCTTCATTTTGATGTTTGCTGACTATTGATTACCTGATTGCTTGGTAACCACTTTTAACAAGATAGTTTCCATGTGGTTTATGTCCAAATCAATTTATCATCTGCATAAGAGGGACTTACCGGGATGGTAAGGATCTCCTTGACAATGTGGTTATCATAGACTTTGTTAAGTAGTGGAATATTTCAGGCATTAGCTTGCATATCTAAGAGTTCGGCAACTTTAATAGGCTCATCGCAATTCGTCGAGCCACCCAAAATTCCTTTGGGCAGCCAATAGTCTTTCCTAATTCTGATTCTTTGCCCTTCACCTATTAACCATCGAAGTCTTGGAAGAATTCAATCCCAACCTAATAATAGACCTTGCTAGCCCCAAGACGGTCCGGTACCTCTATCGGCATGTAAAAGATCTTGAGAATGAAAATAAATACCTTTGAATAGCTTACTCCAGAGTGCCGTAGGATGTTGAATCAGACGCCAGGCTTATTTTCCGAGCACAACCTTATTAAAATCCATGAGATCTCAAAAGCCGAGACCTCCTTTAATCTTGCTCGTCTTAAGCTCATCCCATCTTTCCAAAGGATCCCAGTTTAGTGGATTCATTCCGCCACCGAAGCGGGCGATCTTCTTTTCAATGAAAATACAAGTAAACGCCAAAATTTTAAATATAGACATAACATACTTTGTCGGATTACCCGAAGAACGGATTTTATGAGGATTTCCTTTCCACCCTTGGATATTAAGTTTTCTTTCCATCCTTCCGAGTTTGTGTTCACTCTCCTAATAATCCAAGCAAACATTTCCTTTCTCGAATGTCCCTAATCAGAGGGGATTCCCAAATATTTCTTAGTTTTGACTAACACTGGGACTCTCAAAGTATTTGCCAAATTTTCCTGTAGGGCAAGAGGACAAGCCTTGGAAAAATATATGCTAGATTTATTCCGAAGCTTAGCATCTAGGAAGAATATGGCATCATTAGCAAAGAATAAATGAGATAAGATAGGACACCACTTGTTTAGTTGGATGCCTTTGATATTTCCCATGTCGATAGCTTGATCTATAAGATTATATAACACATTTGCCGAGAGTATAAATAGATATGGAGAAAATGGATTGCCTTGTCTGATGCCCCGAGTCGGATGGAAGTAGGTTAACAGCTCACCATTGAATTTTACACTGTAAGATACCGTTTCATACACCGCATTACCCATCTAACCCAAGTGGTATGAAATCCTAACTTCGAAGATAAGCTTCTAGAAAATCTCACTCCACCCGATCATAAGCCTTTTGCATATCCATTTTCAATACTGCTTGAAAAGTTTTCTTGCGTTTCCTAGTTCACAGTTGATGTAGCACCTTCCTGGACAATGAGAATGTTGTCTTGGATCTGAAGACCACTTACAAACGTGCTCTGTTCAGTGGATATTAAATCAGGGAGCCAGGGTTTAAGTCGATTTGCAATCACTTTAGATATAATCTTGTAGGCACAATTGCAAAAACTGATAGGTCGGTACTGGTCGAGGCTTTCTAGGTGTGAAACTTTTGGAATCAAGGTAATGATGGTTTTATTAAGATTTGAAGGCATAAACCCTATTCTAAAGAACTCCTGCACTAATATAAAAAGATTAGCCTGCAAAATATCCTAATGTGTTTGATAAAGGAGGCCATTCATACCGTCTGGTCCTGGAGCTTTAGTTATCCCCAGCTGGAAGGTTGCTGTGCAGACCTCTTCTTGAGTAACCTCTGCCATCAAAAGATTATTCATTGTCGTTGAAACGACTCGCGGGCATTGATCAATGATGGGCTAATAGTCACGATGGCCTACGGATTGGTAAAGGTTGGTGAAGAATTGTGTGGTCATATGTTTTAGAATACTGTCATCCCAAACCCATCTTTGATCACTATCCTTCAGCATGCGTATTCCATTCCGCTGCCTTCGTTGAATTGTCGTTGCGTGAAAGAATTTAGTGTTCTTGTCCCCCCACTTTAGCCAACTTATTCTGGATCACATTGCCCAAAATTGCTCCTCTTGCTGCCATAATCTTTGTATCTCCGCCTTCATGTTGCTTACCGACTCGCTTATCATAGTGATTGTGGTGCTAGTTTATGTGATTCTAGAGCTGTAGTTGTAAACTTGCTATTTTGTTGTGAGCTGTGGAAAACTTCAGATGACGCCAATTAGTGAGGGCCATCGATACTAGCTTGAGTCTTTGTGTCAAATTGTGATTTGTTCCATGGCCTGAATTCCAGGATTTATCAATAACTTCGCTACACTCTTTGTCTTGTAACCAAAAGGCTTCAAAAATGAAGTACTTATGTCAGCACCCTGGTAAAGTGTCAATAGTTAACAGTAAAGGACTATGGTCGGAGCCCGCTGTAGGTAGCACAATAACTTCAGCTTTAGGGAAAGCAAGACGCCATTCGTAGGTACAAAATACTCGGTCTAACATTTCTTTCACAAAATCAGTTCCTTCCCAATTGTTCGTCCAGGTATAAGCATAGCCCTTACTGTCCATGTCCATTAAGGCACAATCGTGTATTACTTGTCTAAAAGAAGACATCCTGTGAGTTGCAACTGAACGCTTGCCAACCTTCTCCCAAAGGTACATGACCTCATTGAAATCACCAATACATATCCAAGGTAATGTATTTGTAAAGGCAATCTGTCGAAGTTCTGTCCTGAATAATTGACGAGGTTGATAAGCCGCAGGTGCATGGACACATGTCGGACGCATAGATAGGCCACACCTAGATTCCATACAATTCATATCAAACAAATCTTGAGATGATTGATTCATGTTTACCGTAAGATGATCATGCCACGGTAGAGCCAGCCCTCCCGCTGCACCAACAAGGTTTAGAATATAAGAGTTTCGAAATTTCAGGCATCACTCGAAGTTGAGCGATCACCTCCTCTCGATTCTTGGTTTCCATCAAAAATACGATGTCGGGCTTTTCTTTGGCCACAAGAGCCTTAAGGGCTTGAATTGTCAGGGGAGAGCCCAGACCCTGACAGTTCCAGCTTATAATCTTCATTTGTGCAAAGGCGACTATTGAGGGCCAGTCGCCATCACCCATTTTTCTACCTCAGTAGCCTACAAGATAGGAGTTTCCATAAGAGTTCGCTCATCTATTGCTCCTTCTATAGTGCTACGTGAATCATAAGGGGTGTATCGTTTAATTTTCTTAGCCGCTCCCTGCTCTTGGGGATAGCCTTGTATTCTTTAATTTCCAGATTAGAAGGTTACATTGCTTGCTACTTAAAGTTTTGTACTTCGGTGGGAACAGGGGGTATGGGGTAAGTACCTTCGCACATTTGAGGGTGAATGGTGTAAGTAGCAAGGTCTGGAACATTTTTGACTGGATGATTCATACCTTCAGGTTCCATTTCTAATGTTGGTGGCTCTGTATTCTAACATTTCTTCCCATGTTCAAGTTGCTACTGGATTCCAGAGTCTGGTTCATTGCACGGCAGTAGTGCTGGATTAAAATGTGATGATGGAGGAGTCCCTGGCACAACCTCATGATCGATATGTTGCTGCTCCTCATAAAAGGCTCTCTAGTACAGGCTCTACTCTTTAACTTATGCCCTCAACCACTATCCATAAGCCATTTTTTCTTTCCCTTCCATTTTTGCTTTAGTGAAAGGAACATCCTTACAGTACATTGCATAATAACCTATTTTGCCACAAGAATAACAAAAGTGTGGGAGTCGTTCATATCTGAAATCAAGCCAAATTGCCTTCTTGGCTATGCTTATAAGTTGCCCTGTTTTCACCAGATCTCTCAGGTTGATTTCTACATGAGCTTTGCCAATTCTGATTGTTATGCCCTCTTTAGTATCCAGTCTGACATCAACCACCTTTCCAATATTTTTCACAGCTCTACAAATCATAGTTTCGGAGTACCATTCTAGCGGCGGACTATAGATTTGTACCCAAATGCACAAGTTGAGAAATCATAGCAGTTTAGAGGCGTATTAGGTATCCATGGTTTGAAAATGACCAAATGGCCAGAAAAAAGCCAAGGTCCACCCTCTTGTACCCTTTGTTTTTCATCTTTCAACTTAAACTTAGCAATGTAAATGTCACCTTTGCGTTGAGTAATTTCAACTTGTTCTATTCTCCAAGCCCTCTTTAAGGTATTCGAAAAGCTTATACATTTATAGAAGGATTTGATGGGACTTTACCTACCGGCATTAACTTACATTCTTCTACTTTTTCTAGAGTGGCAGGTCATCCCATTCTTCGATTTTTGTTACGATGCCACAGCTTGACCCAACCGGTGGCATAGAGCAGCAAGTCGAGGGTCCTCGTTCTTCGTTGCGAGGGTCCATCGAGCGAAATTCCGTTAAGATGGAAGGACAATCCGTGTAGCTTTCAATTTGATTTCAACCCAGCAAGTGTAATCAGAGTCCATGCATGAAGGGCGAAAGGGGATTTATTGAGCGGTAAAGAACAAGAGGTAGAGGCATAAACTTAGAAGAGATGAGGGGATGGGGGTCGCATCGACGTCTTCATTTCTGCAAAAACCAGAGAAGAAAAAAACAGGGGAATAGGAACGGAATGTGAATCTGGCTTTGGTTGACTTAAAATTCTATGACATAATGAAGGAAGATGGCGAAATTGACCATGTGACGCATCGATGGGAAGACAAGAAGATGGGATTTGCAGTGATTGCAAGAAAGGACGGAGGTCATGCGAAATTGACAATTAGGGCTTCAAAACAGCAAACTACCATGGCGGTAGGGAAGAGCTCTTCATATCGAGAGAATTCATCATTTCACCATATTCTTAGATGCCAATAGTTGAATCACTGTCTCTTACACGACGAGTAAGTATTTATATTTATAATTAAGCCTGAGAGAATGATATAGTCATGAGTGATCAATTAAATTATTTGTCGAAAGTCTACACGAGCAACACGAAGAATTTGAAGACCCCGAGCCCCCTAGGGCACCAACTCCAAAAGAGCCCGGCAGCAGATTTCTTTTCTGGCCAAGTTTTCCCCTATCATAATTTAATAACGGTTACAAATAGTGATTATTAATCACATACCAACTTAATCATAACTAGGTGTGGATGGTGTCAATGTCCGTGACCCACCAATAAAAACATTTTAAAAAAAAGGATGATCAAAGTTAAAAGGTTCAATCTAAAATTTTAAATCATTAAGTGGAAGCAAATTTTATGATTACAAAGCTCATTGAAACCTCTTAGACGAGCAATGCGCGATACTATAATACCCCTTCTCACATGCCGAAAGAATTGCAAACGACCCATGAAAGTGGCAAACGAGAAGCCTCACGCTTGAAGGGAGTGTGCGGCAATTTTTACCTGAAGTACAAGTTAAAAGTTTAACTCGTAAGTCTAAAACGCTCAGTATAGAGAGATTCCAGAAATATAAAGCTCCTGGAGCCTCATAGATAAGAGCTGTGTATATCCCCTCTCGTGCAAATAGGATTAAAAACGGCACGTGAACCTGACGAACCAAGGAGCCTCGTAGCTGAAATAAACTTGGGGTGAAACTTGCCCATAATATAATGTTACCAATAAGCCTTCGATACTTTAACAGAGGAAAACATGGCCCCATGCAAAATGGTTTGAGCAATCCTCATGTGACTTTGTGGACTCGGACTAGAGTGTCTTGAGGCAAAAATGTCAAAATTTGGTGGATTAATTAGCCATTTTAGATGGGGATCAGGATGAATTACATGTCTGACGGACAAAGTTTGAATTATTGCTTTTGGTGAATTAGTTATCCATTTTTGTCTGGGGATCATGCGATGCACGTTCATATGTACCTACCTTGTTAAAGACAAACGTTTCTAAAAACTATGGTTATATAAAATTAATAATAATCATGATAATTATTTAATTTGTCTAAAATATGTGAATACACGCAATATTAGTATCAGTCTAGCACCAATACATAAATCTGTAAGGCAATATAGCAGCTTAAAACAAAACTTTTATGTAGAGAAGTGTAAAAAAAAAAAAAAATCATCGTCCAAAAAAGTATAAATTATTTCTAACCGTTTCTTTCTATTTTCCGTGTTAAAAAAACTTTTTTGATCTATAATTTAGTATGTTCTTGCCATCCTCGAGAAGTTGTCATATAGTAAAACAAATTGCTTTGAGTTTCTCAATTTTCATTGATTTTCTTTTTCCTTATAATTTTGTTAATCTATTGTATTTGTTCTATGTACTTATCAGTTTGTTGAGAGGATCCAAAAGGCTAACACTTTAATGTCCAAGATCGTGACCTTACGTATAGACCTATAATAATTAATAAATGACAACATTACCTTAGGTAGGAACATGACTTTAGCATAGTCTTTACTAATTATGCCTTAAATGATTTCCAATTTAGGAACGGGAGATCAACCATCTCAATCCCACCGACTGGGCGCACACTGCTTTAGGTTAGGACCACTTATACTAGTCTAACACCTAAAATTAACTGGTTTATTGGATTTGTTGGGTGTTTTGTGAGCCACTAAGCAACTAGGTCTCCATGTATGTGCTCCTAGATTATTTAAAGAAAAAAAGGATGATGGATAAGCTAATTGATTAAATGAGCCAAGTTAGTCACCAAGAGGAATCTACTATGTATATAACAATTAATAAGCTTAATTAACAAATAAAAGACAATATTGGCAGTCCAAATAAAAGAATCAGTAATTTCTATTGTTTATATCTCTTTCTTTGATTCAACTAATTAAGATTTTTAATGAGTTTTATCAACGAGGAGGAGTCAAGTTTTTAGCAAGAGATCTACAAATATAAAACATTCCATTATCTGATTTTGTTTATTTATGTGTTTAATGTTAACAATAAGATCAAAAGAGTAAGTACCGTTCGAAGGTGTACAAATCACTTGAAGGCGCTATGACATTTACAAAATACAAGCTAGTTATCATCTCTATATTATGAACCAAATCCCGAAAAGAAGGTCAATCTCTATTTAATTGTATGCTCACAATATTTTGTACAATAGGCCATAGCGTCATGTTCTAGAATCATAAAAATAATCATGTTGCAATCCCATTAACCTCTTGTTGGCAAAATATTTAATTAGGATTTTCTCACGCAACAATCTCTTGAACAAATTTTCTTTAAAACACTTGATTTACAAGAAGACGAAGACGTATGCCAAACGTGACTTGTTGCAGAAACTGAAAATTGACATGGCGATTCCAAACGTGAAATCGAGTTGTGCACGAACGAGAGATCACTGTTCGAGTGGTTTGGTCATCCTTCACCCTCTGTGAAATGGTAAAGAAAAAAAAATTGGGGAAATAAAAAGAAAGGGAAAAAAAGGAAAAAGCTAGAAGAGTCACATAAAACCACGATAGATCACTCACTTTCATGTAGGATGGTTAGGGATAACTGAACCATTACTTCAGCAATTTCAAATAATTTTTTACCAAGAGGACTTGATCGAAATTTCACTTAAAGATTTAGGACTATAGATGATCAATTGAAAGATTTAGGATATAATAAAATCTATACAATAGGTTTTTGATTGAAATAGCAATTTGATTGTTTCATAGTTGCCACTTGTTCTGATAATTTACCATTAACTAAAGCTACTATCTCTTATACGAAATTACCCACTTTTATTTTATAAGTTTAATACATTGGTAACTGACTCTAGTAGATATTGGTAAATTATTTAAATATTGAGTAATTTGGAAAAATCAAGTAAACATGGTAAGCGATTGAAGTTAAGGCAGGTAAATTTTACACAAATCGGTAACTATAACATACATTAGTGATGAAAAAAATGTTGTTAATTTTTGGACTAGTTGGTAATATGAAAAAAATTTCAAACAATATCTGTAATTTTTAAATGTGTCGATAGGTCATTCACATGTGACAGGCCAAGCAAGTTGCTAATCAACAGGAAAAAACTCTTATTGTACATGCACGAAACAGTAAAATCACCTTCGAATGGAAGTTTCTTATCTCAATGGCTAACATCATGTATTATCTATCTATCTATACTATCTATAGTATACTATTAAATTAAAAGAGTGGGTTTATTGGTTTTGTTGAACTTATATCTTGAGTTTGAGCTCAGAAACAAAACCCGACCCAATTGAACGTGCCTCAATTTGGAAAGTCCATATTTGGATTTGGATTTCGTTGATTTGGAGAAAGTCTGCAACTCTGGTAAAATCAAAACAAGAAAACAACGAAAAAGGAAAGTCCATTTGGACTTGGTTCCTTCTCCAATTCGGTGTCGACTTTTTGACCGATCCAATCAATATTCACTTTCTCTTAGGCGGCGGCTTGGCTCATATATAAGATCTCAAGGGTTTGTTTCCATACGCCGTTGTTGATGGGCAGAGGAGATTTTCAACGTAGGTTTGTGGCGATTACATCCTCGTGAAGATCCGCTAGTGTTTCATAGCGGTTAAATTTATGAATTTAAAATTTATTTAATTTTGTTGTGAGATTGAGAGATTATTTTGTGACAAATTGTTGTGGTTAAACGCTGCATAAGTTATTTTTGTGAATCTCATAACTCTTTTTATTTGACTTTTATGTAAAGAGAAATATATGAAACATTATAAAGAATTTAATCAGGGTCACCCATGAACGATGAATATGGTTGCCATGATTGACCGTTTATTTCATGTACCAACAAGGCAAACTAAAATCTTACAAAACAAGCAAAAGCCTTTTGCGCTCATCCCCAAAAATAAAACCATTCAAGCAAAATTAGCGGACAATGAACTCCTCTAATTTGACAATTCAAGCCCACGTTAGCTTACAAAAATCTCAACTTGGCCCTATTTTATGCTTTAAGTTAATGTAAGATCTTAGATACTTTGTTATTGGTCACCTAATGATACAACTTGGATATCTTTACGCACAACATTTTATTGAGTAAAGGGGATAAAACAATCACCGGAACGATGAATATGGTTGCCACTATTGACCGTTGATTTCATGTACTGACAAAGCAAACTAAAATTTCAAAAGCAAACAAATAGATGGATAGACTAATGCATCCTATGATTGCCCTTGATGGGCAAAGTCTTTTGCGCTTATCCCCAAAAATAAAACGATTCAAGCAAAATTAACGGACAAGGAACTCCTCTAATATGTCAATTCAAGCCCACGTTAGCTTACAAAAATCTCAACTTGGCCCTATTTTATGCTTTAAGTTAATGTAAGATCTTAGATTCTTTGTCATTGGTCACCAAATGATACAACTTGGATATCTTTACGCACAACATTTTATTGAGTAAAGGGGATAAAACAATCACCGGAATGATGAATATGGTTGCAATTATTGACCGTTGATTTCATGTACCAACAAGGCAAGCTAAAATTTCAAAAGCAAACAAATAGATGGATAGAACTAATGCATCCTATGATTGCCCTTGATGGGCAAAGTCTTTTGCGCTTATCCCCAAAAATAAAACGATTCAAGCAAAATTGGCGGACAATGAACTCCTCTAATTTGACAATTCAAGCCCACGTTAGCTTACAAAAATCTCAACTATGCCCTATTTCACGCTTTAAGTTAATGTAAGATCTTAGATTCTTTGTCATTGGTCACCAAATGATACAACTTGGATATCTTTACGCACAACATTTTATTGAGTAAAGGGGATAAAACAATCACCGGAATGATGAATATGGTTGCAATTATTGACCGTTGATTTCATGTACCAACAAGGCAAGCTAAAATTTCAAAAAGCAAATAAATAGATGGATAGACTAATGCATCCTTTGATTGCCCTTGATGGGCAAAGTCTTTTGCGCTTATCCCCAAAAAATAAAACGATTCAAGCAAAATTAGCGGACAATGAACTCCTCTAATTTGACAATTCAAGCCCACGTTAGCTTACAAAAATCTCAACTATGCCCTATTTCACGCTTTAAGTTAATGTAAGATCTTAGATTCTTTGTCATTGGTCACCTTAGGGGTGAGCAGCGGTCTAGGGTTAACCTTGGACCGACCTTGGACCGGCCCAACCCTGCCGGTCCCGGTCCATTCCCAAGGGGACTAGGTTAGTCCTTGGTCCCGAAATTCTAAAACCAACACTTTGTGAGGATGGTCCTCGGTCCTAAAAGTTTTGGGTCGATCCAACCCCCCACCAACCTTGTATATTATATTATATTATATTATATTATATTATATTATATTATTTATAATTCTTTTATATATTCAAACCTAAGTAAAATGTATGTTATATTATATTATATTGAGATGTTCTATCAATAGCACTAATAGTAATTTCAATTTAAAACTTTTGTTGAGTATTAATTATGTGTCGTTTGTTTTGTTTTCAGGTTTTAGAAGTTCAAGTGAATTAACAATATGTGAAGTTATATATTCATGGTTTTATATTAAGTATTTTGAATTTTTTTATGGTTTAATTGTATTTTACTAATGAATTTCAGCTGCACTTTGTTTTTTAATTTGTGTCAAATGGTAGAAGTTTTTGAAGAGCAGAGTAGTCTTTGCGGTTGCTACGGTGATTTGCTAGTCAAGTGGTGTGAAGCTCATTTTTGGTCAAGTGGATTCTACATAATCAAATGCAGGAAAACGCTTTTGCATATGGTATTATGTATATTAAAGATAGATTATTACAAGAACTTTCCATCTTGTCCCATATCTCGATGAGCAGTTAGCAGGTACGAAATTTCTATTGTTGTGTCATCTTAAATTTGGTAAATATGTATTGGTATTTATAGTTTAGTTGCACAATGCCGCATTGTCAATGAATGTGTAATTTGAATTTGTAGGTTTGCCTTTTTAGGGAGTATAAAAAATAAGACGAAAAAAATTATCGATCGATCCGGGTTGACCACTGAACCGCACCATTGAACCCACTGGGTCGGTCCAGTCCTTGATCTCAAGCTCAATAGGGTTGGTCCTCGGTCCTAAAAATTGAGGACCGATACTATACGGGTTGGTCCTAGGGTTAGGGGGTGGCCCAGACCAACCCAGACCATGCTCACCCCTAGGTCACCTAATGATACAAATTGGATATCTTTACGCACAACATTTTATTGAGTAAAGGGAATAAAACAATCACCGGAATTTCTTCCACAAACAAACCAATCGAACTAATTAAACCACGACCGGCTCCTAGCAGATGACTTCACGAAAACTAAGATAGAACCGGAAATGGTTGAGACTCAGCTACTCGTGGCCTTCAACATTGACGTGAACGTCGCCGTCGACCCGATTGGCAACGTCCCAGCCTCGATTGTGAATGTGTCGTAGCGGAGGAAGAACTCCACGAGCATGACCCTGCACAAGAGCACCACCAGATTCTTTGCAGGGCACTGCTTGTTCCCCACGGTCGGATCATCGATCTCGCGCCCGTTCGACCAGTAGACGTACTTCAACAGCTTCTCACCTTCTTCCCCGACGAACCTGTCGCCCACGAACTCCTCTGGCCTTTCGAATATCCTTGGATCCTTAGTTGCAAACGGCTGATATCCAAATATCATCTCGCCCTTCTTGATCTCGAAGGCCGCATCGTGGTTGTGGATCACCAAATCCTCCTTGGCGTGGCCACACTGGAACGCGACCGGAGGCTCGATTCTCAGTGCTTCCCAGGCAACCGATTTGGTCAAGCTCATCTTCTCCAATGCGGCCATTGTGACCCTGCCTTCCGATCTAACAACGGTTCGGATTTCCTCCGCGAGCCTTCGTTGCAATTCTTCTCCAGCGAGTCCAACCCACTTGATCAAAGCTGGCAAGGTGGTTTTCATGCCCCCATAGGAATTGAAGCACACGAGGAAAACAAGGTTGTGGCATGCTTCCTCTCTTTTGATTCCCAAGCTCTCGGCTTCATCCAATATCGATTTTGCGTACTCATTGAACACCTCGTAGAATTTCTTGTAATCGCATTTGAGCAACAGTGAAGGCAATGGGAATGTGTGTAGGACTATGTCTTCCAAAAGTTAAGTATCTTTGGTAACCCTAGGGTCATCAACGGTGCAAGTTGGAAAAACAACCATGAGTCGAAGAATTTGGTCACTTTGTCGGTCGAGGATTGTGCTAGATGGGTTGCGGTCGCAAAATAGGTTAGCCAAGAAGCTGAAGGACATTTTGTTGCAATAGTCATTGAAGTATACTTTGCCTTTGCTAGAGAACTCATCTTCTAGTTCAATGAAGAGCTGTGATAGGGAACTCCTATAGAGTGGAATGAACTTATTGTGTCGGGTCGCAAGGGTCGACAGGAATAAGCCTTTGAAGATGGCGTGTTTGGGTTCAGAGGGGTCAAGGTAGGCGCACACACGGTATCCGCCCGTGAAGTTGATCGAAGGCATGTAGGTCGTGACAAACACATCCTTCTTTTCGACCTTAGACGTGTCAAAGAGGATCGGGAAGCTGATGGCATCGAGGAGCACGACGACCTTAGGGTTCCGGGCCATGAAAGGGCCGGGAACCATGTTGGACCGGAAGACCGTCGACTGGTACTTCTGCATCCGGGTCCGGAAGAATTCGTCTGTACCCTCATGGTAGAAGTAGTCAAGCCGGTCTTTTATCGCGCCGAAGAATGGCAAGCCATAATCTCCGGGGATTGCTTTCAGAGGAAGATTAGATGAAGAAGGCGAAGACATCGTTGGCTGAAAAATGAAGAGGGATTTGTTGAAGTGTTGGGTTTCAAGGAACAATATAGTAGAACAACTGAAATCAGCACGATATATCAAGCTTGTCGATGCATTATCACATGAAACCGTGGGGTATATATATAGACTAGCCTTTGAACGTGTCCATGGAGATTGTCAACGCCATTCCTGAGCCATCTTTTAATTAAGACGCGACAAGTTTGACACACTTGCTTTTCATTCCACACGCTCGCCGTTACATTCTTGAAGTACAGCTTAATCCTGACCGGTTCTTTTAAGGGTTAATTCAAAGAGACGTATCATCATCATGGAGCCTAGGCAGAGAACACTTCAGTAAACGTAGTTCTTACCTATTTCCGTTTCAATTAGCACGTCGGGAGTTCACCGCATGCAAGTACAAAAATAGAAAGATTAAGAACAGGATAATGTCTAATACCCGATCGCAAATAGACAGAAGTGCAAAAATAGAAAGAGTAAGAATAGGATAATGTCTAATACCCGATCGCAAATAGACAGAAGTTTGCTTCTCGATTACAGCCGCTTTAGACTTGAGGGGACCAAACTGGAATAAGAATGATATTTGGAAATTTCTACAAAGAGCTTTGGCTATGGACATTATTATCATTATTATTTTTCGAGCATCAAGCAATGGACAATTGAGAGGTTGGTAAATGGTCAAATGTTTCATCATAGCCACCCTAAGTAAACGGATACAGAAAAAGAAAAAAAGCATAATAACATGAATATCAATAAATCTAATCGTAATTGTAAAAAAAAAAAAAAACTTCTAAATGTCTAAATAATATAAAATGAGTAGGATAACGTCTACTATCCGATCGTGAATAGATAGAAGTTTGCTTCTTGATTATAACTGCTTTAGATGCAAGGGTACTAAGCAAGAACAAGAGGGATGCATGGAAATTTCTAAAATAAGTTTTGGCAACAATTGATAGGTTGTATACAGTCAAATGCTTCATCATAGCCACTAGGGGTATCAACGGTTTGGTTCGGTTCGATTTTTTTGAAAAACCGAACCGAACCGAACCGTTAGAAAAATCTTCCGAACGGAACCAAGCCAAACTGAATCGAATACAAACCGAACCAAAATTTCAGTTCCGTTCGATTTGGTTTTTTCGGTTTTTAGTTTTAGCTTTCAGTTTTTCGGTCCTTCCTTAAGCAATCCTTACATGACTCTCGATGACGCCTGTTCCCCTGCTTCGCGGTCACGGTGGGATCGCTTTCCCTCCAGCGACCATCTCCGAAGGCTACCCACCCCTCGATCTGGGTTCGATGCCCAAGATATGGGCTCGCGAGTCGTCGCCTAAGCCCCTTGATATAGAGAGACGGAGAGGGGGGGTGAGGTGACGTGGTTAGGGCTGCGTGGGGACGTAGCAATCGGGCAGCGGCGTGGCCATCGGGGGCTTTGAGAGGACGAACGGGCTGCTCTGTCTCACTTGCACATTGTGCTCTGTTTCATGGGCTTTGAAGCAGATCGAGTTGTGTCCGAGTTCCAAAATCGCAGCTCTTCTCTGGTATTATCTGGAGATCCGATAAACGACCCTCGTGTTCCAAGCAAAGACCGTGCCACCAAACCAAGGAATCGTAATCTCCTTGGTGGAGTCCACGATCAGAAATTATAGCAAGCGAAACACTAAAAAGTTGGAAACTCAACACGATTCAAGTTGATTTTACCTGTTAATCGGTGCCCTCCGAAAACCAGTCCCTCAAGAAAACTATCGATGGGGTCCTTTTGAAGCCGGTGGTGGTCCGGAAGGAGCGACTGCAGGTGCTCTTCTCAGTTGCCATCGCTGTCGTAGAAGGAAGAGGGACAGAGGAGAGACTTGCAGAAGAAAGGGGCTCTGTCCCTCAATTGGTCGCTGTCGCCGTCACCGTCGTAGTCACCGTCACCATCGTTGTTGCAGTCGCCGTCCCTGTCGCCGTCGCCGTTGCACCTCCAAGCCAACCAAGACAAACACGAGAGGAGAGGACTTCGGGACAGAATAAAACCGAAGATTTGATTTTATTGGTTTGTGCGGTTCGGTTCGGTTCGGTTAACCGATAAAACCGAACCAATAAAAAAAAAATATTTTTTAATGAGAATTGAACCGAAAACCAAACCAAACTGAAAAACCAAATATTTCGGTTTGGTCTGCCGGTTGGTTCGGTTCGGTTATCGATTCGGTTCCTGACACCCCTAATAGCCACCCTTAAGTAAATGGATGCAAAATAATAGTAATAATGATGATGACGCATCATTATAATTATAATTATAATAATCATAACAACAACATTATATCATTCATTCTCCTTTTTCTTTTCTTTATTATTGCCAACAATGAATAGCAATAAATGTAATTGCAACTTTTTAAAACAACTCTACTAAATGTCTAAATAATATAAAATGAGTAAGATAACGTCTAATACTCGATCACGATAGATAGATGTTTGTGTCTAGATTATAGCCGATTGAGACATGAGGGTACTAAATAGGATCGAGAGGGATGATGCATGGAAATTTCTAAAATAAGTTTTGGCAACGGACAATTGATAGGTTGGTAAATGGTCAAATGCTAGATCATAGCCACCCCTTAAGTAATGGATGCAAAGAAAAGAAGAGCATGATAACATTAAAGTACTCATTCTCTTTTTTCTTTTCTTTATTATTGCCTATGTTGGATAGTGAGAAATCTAATCGCAATCTTTTTAAAAACTCTACTAAATGCCCAAATAATATAGAACGCAAGAACATTCTATTTAATAAATAAAGTATTTCTGGGAGGGAAAAAATGTTGACTGACCTTTGGGGCAAATTCTTAGGTGTCAACATCCAATAGATACATATCACCTCAATTTCTGCCTTCCTTAAAACATTGTTCAGAGGGGGCAGTTAGGAAATAGACGGGTACTCTATAGACCGACGTTGCCTTTTAGTTTTGAGCGATATATTTCGGTTTTAAGGTTGGACCTAAAATTTTTTATATACCAAAAATATTGGGAGCCGGCTGGACTTGGACAGGGCTAATCGGGTCAAAGGTGGAGCTTCTCATCGAATGCCCCCGTCAAAGCCCGCTAAAGTTGTCTTCCGGCCCTTATGGCCTGGACCAGGCCTAGGCAGGCCCATGGGCCGCTATGATGAAGAAAAAAGCTACCCTCGTCGGCCGAAGATTGGGAATCGCCTTCAAGGTCGATGGGGAGATGTGGCCGTCTAAGGAGCACCCAACATCCAAGCTCCCAAGGCATATAAATTAGGAGAAGAGATATCAGCTAAGTCTATAATTTTTATACGGCGTTCACTTAAGTGTCATAATTTTTTATCGATCTCTTGAGAGTCATAAATTATGTATGACGCCCATTTGATGGCCATAGCTTTTTCCCCAATTACATGAATGTATAAAACTTCTCAATTAATCACTTAAATATTAAAAATTTCAAAAAAAAATTTGCTAAAAGTGCTATACCCACGTCAGATTTCCGACACTTAGGTGAACAACTTAAAACTTTTGATATTTAAGTGATTAATTGAAAATTGTAACACTCAAATGAACTTTTTAGAAGTTATGGCATATAAGTGGTCGAAAAAAAGAAAAGTTGTAACATTCAACTAAGCACCATGTACAAAGGTTATAGTATTTGTGGTGTCATTATCTCTATATAAAATTAGTAAAAGATCACCTAAAAGGATTTATTGAGAAACAAAACTTATGTTCTAAATGGTATTTTATACATAAATTCTTTTCGATCGGAGATAAGCACCGCCTAGTGTTCTTCTCTGTCCAACCGCATTTGATGCATGAACTAATGTTAACAAAAACTGAAAATGAGAACTGGACGGTCTGCATTATAAAAATAACTCGACAGGATTTTCAATGCACACTGAACTTCCAAAAGAGAACCTGGTCGTACCTTGAGGGCCATGCTTCAAGTCATAATATACGTAGTCCTATCATGCAAAATTTTGGCTGGAATGCTGCTTTCACAATAAACACATTTCACTCTATTTTCTATTTACCTCCAAAAAATGGTATTACAAATTCGTTAAATACTAACATTTGTTAAAAAAAAAGAAGAAGAATTTCTACCATAAATGCTAAAATTCTGAAATGAGTTCCTTTGAGGCTGAGGAGAATAAAAGTTCTACTAGATTGAATTATTTTTAATTATGCTTAGTAAGTGTTACAAGTACTTTAAATAACGATCCAATCCATGTTGAGCAGGTGCTCATCTATCATCGACACGACCCATTTATGAAATAATTATAGCAGTAGACCTCTTTCACAGAGCATGGAGATATGCATCTCCACAGCACTTGGTCGATAAGACCAAAACTTGTGAAGGTCAAGGAGTTTTCGAAGGGACCTGCAGTACAATTATAACATTCATTCTCTTTTTTATTTTCTTTATTATTGCCCACAATGAATATCAAGAAATCTAATCGCAAAAATTTTCAAAACTCTACTAAATAAAGAATTCTGGGAGGAAATCAAGTTTAATGACCTTTTGGGCAAATTTTGTGGTGTCAACATCCAATATCTATTAGGCCTGCCCATCAAGAAGAAAAGATGCGTCTCATTGATTGCCCTTGTCAAAGCCCGCTGAAGTTGTCTTCGGGCCCTTGTGGCTGCCATAGAAAAAGCTACCCTCGCCGGCTGAATACTGAAAATCACCAAAAAGGGCCAAGCCCAATGGGGAGAAGTGGCAGCCCAAAGGAACACCCAACTAAGAAGATGCGAAATCCAAGCTCCCAGGCATATAAATTAGTAAAAGATCACCGAAAAAGATACCTTTGAGAAAACTCGAACTTGTGTTCCAAATGTTTTCTTTTTTCAACATAAAAAATTTGATCAAAGCTAAGCATAATTTCAGTAGAATCAAGGAACTAGTCCGATTCTAGATTCGGTAAGCCCTAGTTCCCCATTTCAATTTTTTAAAAATTAATTCTCAATTCGGTTCTAAATCCGGAGGGAATCGGATTGTGAGCCGAATCAAGAACATAGAAAATCGTGCAGAACCTTGTCTGAGTGCTTGAATTGTATATCTATCAGTGTGCTCCAACGAATCCCCTTTTTCTTTTGCTCGATCCATTTTGGTGTGTGTCAGTCTCAAGTGCTCTTGAATTTGCTCGACCGCATCTTCCTCTTTCTCAAAGCTTCGACCACTTCACTATTTTCAAAACTTCCTTCGTACTCAAACAACGAAGAAGCCAGACCTCCACTTATTAATTTTCTGTGTCTTTTGTACCGAGAATTTTTGCTCAATTCAACCGAGGGCTTTTTGTAGGTGAACTTTTGGTGCGAGTCTATATTCCCCCTGCCCTTGTCTTTCTCGTCTCTCTCCTTTTTTGTGGCCGTGTATTGTAACTGTCCCCTCTCTTTTTATGAATGGCCGTCCCCCTCAATTATGAAACAAAGTCTCTATTATAAGAGCAAACTTAGGGCTTTCTATCAACTTCTTTTCCTATGTTGGACTCTTAGAGAGATGTGCTCTATCATCAACTATAGAAAACTATTCTATTATCCCTTTATGATTTGAATTTGACAATATATTCTTCAATTACTCATCAAGTTTCCTCTCAATAAATCATTTTTTCTAACTTTAATAAAGATTTTGAATGGGCTTGGCCAAAATTTTCATTTTTGTTGTTTTGGTCACTATCATTTTGTTTAATAAAAAATAATCTAGATAGACCTTTGGAATCTGTGACAAGTTAGATTTCATATTTCATGAAATGCAATGTAGTATCCAAATTCCCAAAAAATAGGGAACCGGTTTCAACGAAACACGTTTTAGATTTCAAGTGAAACTTGAAATCACTAACCTCTAATTTGATGCATGAACTAATGTTACGAAAAACTAAAAATGAGTTTTGATAGTGTGCAATGTAAAAATGACTAAACGGGATTTTCAATGTGCACCAAATTTCCAAAAAGAGAACCCTAATTCTACCCTGTGGGCCATGCTTCGAGTCAGGATATACAGTAGTCCTATTAGGCAAAATTTTGGCGGTAACGCTGCCTTCACAGTGAACACATTTCACTCTATTTTCTATTTAATTCCAAAAAAATGTATTACAAAATCGTTAAATCCTAACATTTGTTAACGAAAATTTCTACCATAAAGCTTTCTCTGTTATATATAAATATGATTTGTGGATGAGTGTCCAAAATACTAGATCGAATTGTTTCTAATTAAGTATGCTTAGTAAGTGTTATAAGTACTTTGAATTACAATCCAACTCATGTTGAGCAGGCTCTCATCGATCATCGACACGATCCATTTACGAAATAGTTATAGCAAGAGACCTCTCTCGCAGAGCTTAGAGATAGGCATCTCCACAGCTCTTGGTCAGATAAGACCAAAACCTTTTTGATAGTCAAGTAGTTGTCAAAAGAAACCTTCACTACAATTACCAAGAAGGCCAATTACAACATACCTCCCTATTCAAGAAAGATCCCTTACGCTAGGGAATATACAAAGTGATACATCTTCATTCTAATTGCGCTCTCTTCGTATATCTTCCTTTTTCTGGATCAGCATGGCACGAACCGCTCCACGAGCAAGCACATGGTGGCCTCTGAAATCGTGCTCTCGGCGGAACCTCTCTCCTCCTCTCTCCCTTTTTGGCCATCGACAACTTCTTCGGTTCAGCTTCGACCGATTCTTCGCGTTCTTGGTCGGACTTCGATTTGGACTGGAGTAACTTCTTGATTGCAACCTTCTCTCCGAGCTTGGCAACTCAGACTCCCATATCCCTACTAATGCAGACATAGTTTTGAACCTTCTACTTTGGGAGAAATTTTTTACCTTTTCTTCTTTTGATGGGAGTTTATAAACGGAATTGCTGTGGAAATGGGAGAGAAGTTATGGGGTTTATAGAGAGGTGAGAAAGACAAGGTTTGAATGTGGTGTGGTTGAGGCATTTAGGGTTTCTTAAGGAAACAACTGGGAAAGAGCCGGTGAATCAGTGTGTGACGAGCAACCGGGACACGGCCAGAAAATAGAATATTAGAATATTCTACAATACTGGTTATGCGTGTTTCATTGGGGGCAATATTGTCGTGTAGTTACTCGGACCATGAGAATGCATATGCCTTAGGTAATGGGCTCTCGGGCTACGTTTGGTCATCTAGATTTAAGTAAGAATGGGATCGATAAAATATGATATGAAATGCGAGGAATTTTGCTATATCCTATCCCTCATTTGGTGAGTACAATAATAAAGTCAAATATATTCATATCATATCATATATATATTGTTTGGTATAAACGACATATTATATAAATGAAACATAAATTTTACAACGAAATGATAGAAATTTCTTACGACACTCTTGTCTATTTTATTTTTATTTGTTTTTATTTTATTTTCCTCTAACTTTTAATAATAAATTTTTTTATTTCTTTCATCCCCTTTCATCATTCTCTAATAAAATTTTATTGAATAGAAAACTATATTAATATACCTAAAATATGTAATAATATATTTATATATTGAATTTATATTATAAGATAAAATTAAATTCAAATATATAAATAAAAAAGATAAATTGAAAAGAAATAAATTTCTATTTTTGTTGTTATAAATTTCTTATATTAGAATTGATATAATTTATCTTGAAATATAATTTTAAATTTGTTAATTTAAGAAGTTTGTTAGTTGAGAAAATTACTTTCCTATTATACATATTAAAAATCATATCCACATTTATCTCACTTCCCTTATGGGATAACTTTATCCGGCCTATATCCTCTTTATATCTAACTTTATTCTATCTTAAAAATGCACCAAATGCATGATAAGATAAATCTTAACCTATCCTGAATTTTATCTCGACCACCAAATACAGCCTTGGTTCCAAAATTTTAAGTCATGGGTGTTTCGAATATGCCCTCTAAACTTATTAATTTAGTAAATTCCTTCATTGCTTATTTAAGACAACAAGAAAAAGGAAAATTTCAAAAATATACATCACTTTTCACCCAATAATCTTTTTTTACATACCTCAACCACTAGGGTTTGCCCTAGTGACCACTTTTCCAACATAGAAGAGGGAGGTGGAGGGTTGGAATCCCCACCTTCTCGAGGGATTGAGGTGAGGACGATTTAATTTCAGGTGTGGCTTAGAGTAGGAATAGAGTAGGACCGATAAAAAATTACATACCTCTACTTCTAAAAATACTGAATACATAATTAAGGCTTACCTTTAGAGATCACTTTGCACTTTCAAATCAATCTTCTTCTTCTTTTATTTACAAAAATGCCATTTTCTTTCCAAGAATGCCTATCCCCAAATCCTAAATTTTATACATGTCCAAGTTATCTAAAACTAAAAAAAAATCGAACCACAAAACCCCAAGTAAAAGTAAGAAAAGAAGCGAGAGCCGTGACGATAGCTTACACACAAGACCTGGCTACTATTAAGGATCTATCCCATTCAGTCTTTTTCCTCTGGCTACAATGTAGGATGTAAAAAATGTTGTGATGGCTGGTACGTTTGGTAATTGATCTTGCATTGTTTGTGCATTATCAATTTGCTAAAGAAGGCAATTTGTGAGATTTGTCTTGATTTTGATAGGAGTTTTCCATCTTTAGTCACGGACAATAAACAAATCCATTTGTGTAACAAGCCACTCTTCATTCTTTTTTACACCTTAGCAATCTCCGTGGTTTTTCCTTCTTCATACCCTGCACTGCCTCTTTTGCTTATTCCCATATTACCAGTTAGGCTGCGTTTGGTAGTCGAGAATAAAATTCGGGATATGATATGATTTATCATATACTATCCGTGCTTATCAAGACGAGGATAAGAGTCGGATATAAGGGGGGATATAGATAGGATGGAAAATTATCCATGGGGGAGGTGGGATAAAGATGGATAGGATTTCTAATAATATAAATAGGAAAGTTATTTTCTTGAATAACAAACTTATTAAATTAACAAAATTGAAATTATATTTCAATATAAATAATATTTGAATTCTAATTTAAGAAATTAAAAAATTAAGGGTAAAAATTATTTTTAATTAATCCTATTTTAATTTATATATTCAACTTTAATTCTATCTTATAACAAAAATTCAATCTATAATTAAATATTTATATTTATTATATATTTTAGGTATTTTTGTATTTTTAGGTATGTTAATTAAGTTTACTATTTGATAAAATTTTATTAAAGAATGATGAAAGGGAAAAAAAGAAATAATAAAGAAAATAATATAAAAAGAGGAAAATAAAAATAAAATAAATTAAGAAATAGTGTTACAAGAAATTTTCACCATCTCCGTTTACGAGCATTTAGGTTCATTTATAATGATATCATTTTATATCAAAAATGTACAATGATATGATGTGAACATATTCGATTTTAATATTGCGATTCACCAAATAATGGATAAGATATAAAAAAAAATTCTAAATTTCATATCCCATCCTATCCTGTCATGATTAGAAATCCGGACAACCAAACGTAACTCAGTTATTTTTTGCCGACGTTTCATTCTTCTTTGAGACACCTTGGGTCATGAGTATGTGGTAACCGCTGAGTGTAATGTTCAATCGTGATTTGATTATGTTTTTATTGTCCTAGCAAGAATCATGGCTCCCCTTTATATTATCAACAATTTAGAATCTCAGGCTACTTATATCTTATACTCTTTTATTCAGGTTTGAATATTTGTTTTGACTACTCAAGCTACGTTTAGTCGTTTAGATTTCTAACCAGATAAAGACGATGGAATAATTATAAAATTCAAATTTTCTATATTCTATTCATTATTTGGTAAATCATATGAATAAAGTTAGATATATTCACATCATATCATATACATTATTTAATATAATAAATGAAACATAAAATTCAAAAACGGAGATGGTAAAAATCTCTTATGGCACTCATGCCTACTTTAATTTATTTGCCTTTTTAAAAATATTTCCTTTCTTTTTCAATTATTTTCATTTTTATTTTTTTTCCCCATTCCATCGATTTCTCTAATAAAATTTTATCAAATAATAAACCACATACTAATATACTTGAAATACTAAAATACCTCAAATATGTATATTTATATTTATTTATTGAATTTATATTATAAGATAGAATTAAATTCGAATATATAAATAAAAATAAGATTAAATTAAAAAAACTAAATTGTCATTTTTTGTTATTTAGAATTTCTTATGCTAGAATTTAAATATTATTTATATTGAAATATAATTTTAATTTTATTAATTTAATAAACTTGTTGTTAATGAAAAAAAAATTCTCAATTATGAATAGTAGAAATCCTATCCACCTTTATCCAACCTTTCTCATAGGATAATTTTGTTCGGGTTATGTCTCTCTTATATCTAATTTTATCCTATTTTAAGTAGGCGCAAACTACGTAATATGATAAATTTTATCATATAATAGATTTTATTTTCTTTGTCAAGCACGTGTAGTCTTGTGATGTTTTTCTTTGTTTCTTGCTTCTTTTCCTTCTTCGTTTACTTGTACATTTAGGCCTATAACCTTAAAACAAAAAAACCAATTTTAAGTCAAGTCCCAATTCCATCATAAACTTTTTTTCATCCCATAAAAACCCTCTAACTTTAGGTCTAGTCCCAATTCTCTAACTTTTGTTTTGTCTCACAAAAAATCACTAAGTTTAACTTAAGTCCCAAATCTGCTTTCCATTAACTCTGTCCAAATTTTATTAACAACTAAGAAATGGAAAACTCTTGAGTGCAAGCTTTTCTAATGTTTCAAGTGTGAGTTCTTTGATCGTGAGAGATGGAAGACTTCAAGTATGAGAGATTGAAGATTAAGTGCAAAATCAAAGATCCCAAGCGAGATGGAAAGAAAAACTCTTTTTTAAGAGTAAGAACTATTGAAGAAAACTATCCCTAATTGCTCCAGTTAATTCAAGATCAATAAATGAAACCCAATCCAACTAGGTATCCTAATTTGAATAGGATTCTTATTTGGGTGGTTTTCATGTTTGAAGTGGATTCTAATTTGAACATAAATGTCCTAAAAGGGTTTAGTACTTTGGATCCAAATTTCGCAAGGTGGATTTTGATTTTGCTCATGAGCATAGAAGCTTTTGGCCATAACTATCAATTATGATTGATTCCATTGTGAAGAAATTGCACATCTTGTGGTAAGATTAGTGAATTCTTTTGTACATTGAAAGATTATTTCGCAAGAAATTATGAGAGCTAAAGATTAATGTCTTGTGAGGCATTATGGAGAGCGAAAACTTGTGTGAGTTATTAGGCGTGATTGGGATTAGAAAACAAGGAGAATGCCTCAAGTGTGGTTGAAATCATTATTATATTGCTAAAGCTAAAAGTAAATTTTGTTCTCCTCTCCCAATTCAATAGGTCCAACTAATTAAATAGGAGTGAGCATGATCTCAGGTTTGATCGGTCTAGCACCCTAACCCGGACCAACCCACACAAAGTCAATCCTAATTTTGGGACCTAAGACCCACTCTATTGAGCTTGAGACGAGGACCAAATTGGCCTTTTGGGTTCGGTTCAATTCTAGGTCAACCCTAAGACCAACCGATCATTTTTATTTCATTTTTGTTTTCATTAAAAGAAAACGTACTATTTCAAATTACATATCCATCAACAATGCAATCAAACTATAAACACCAAACATATATATTAGATAAGGTAACAACATAAATTTACACTTGCTAAAAGCAACAACCATAAAAATAAATATGCAAGATGAGGGAAAAAGAGGTGAGGAAGGCGAAAGGAGAGGAGAGGCTGACAGCGAGGCAAGCAAGCGAAGTGAGGTGAGTGAGAAGAATAGGGGAAAATACACTAGAATTTAGAGTAGACAAAAGCATATAATATATAATATCTTAGATATATAATATATAATATGTACATGGTTAGTCAATCGAGACCAATCCTAAATTTTCAAGATCGATGATCAATTCGCAGTGTAGAGGTCTAAAGGTGCTAAGACCAAGGACCAAACCCGGTCCCTTGGGAATCGAGCTAGCCCCCTCGGATCGGTCTAGGGTCAAACCTTGGACTAATGCTCATTGCTAGATTAAACCATGTGTTCAGATGTTCTATTTATTTCCGTATTACGTTATTTTTGTTGTTTCGCTTGCATGTTTTTCACAGCATTTTGCTTTTGGTTTTTCGGTCATAGAACTCTCCGGCTAATTGGGCGAAGAGACTTAGATTGAAATGAAAGTTAAATCAAGTCACTTAATTGACAAAGTTTGAAAGTTGAGTGATATCATCATCAACGTCATCGTCATCATGATGTGGCCCAAAGTTGATTGATATGTTTAAAAGCAAAGATAAAGCCCAATTTGCTCAATTTAGGACCATAATTCCATCATCAAAGGCACGCCCATTGGACATTGTTTAGATACTAGGAGGTGATTAAGTGAAAATAGAATGTGGCAAATAAATATATTATTTTCCATTAAAAAACACATAATTCCCTAAAAAACTCCAAACTTTAGGTCCAGTCCCAATTTTATCTTGAACTTTTTTTTTGTCTATATAAAATGCAAATTGTAGGTCCGCACCCAAATCTATCCCAAATTATAGGTTTAGTCCCAAATTTGCCCCAAATTTTGTTTTGTCTAAAAAAAATCATAAGCTTTCAATCTATTCTCAAATCTACCCTCATGGTCCTGTCCCAACTTGACGTGGCATTTCCACGTCGATAACAAATCCACATTAGTAAGGCAACATGGAAAATTATCTCCAAAATGAAACCATTCTAGGATAAGAAAATTAGGGATGACTCATGGTGATTTTCAAATAGAGAGCTTTTCTCTTGGACAAAAGGAGTTCATGGTAGATTTGGGATTGGACTTAAAGTTGAGGTTTTTTTAGACAAAGAAAAATGGAGGAGATTATGACTGGACCTAAATTTAGGGTTTTTTTCTAGATAAAAAAAGTTCATAACAGAATCGACTAGACCAATAATTGAGGTTTTTTGGAAGGAATTAGGTCTAAAAAAAATCATTATTGTGTACAACAATATTAATTTTTTTTGTTATAGCAACTTGAAATAACAAAAGTCAAACCAATGGAAAAAGCTACATTCCAATCTTAGCATGAATCATTAGGTTGCCTCAATGGTTAGCCTTCTCATGTGAGAAAGAAGAAGTGGAAAGTTCGATTCCTCACCTTCTCATGGAGGTAGGGGGGGTGGACATTTAATTTCAGGTGTAGGATTTGATTCCCCATGCTCGCAAAGAGGCACAAAATCTAGGAGTGAGTTAGAGTTAGACAAAAAAATCCTTGCTTGTTGTCAAATGCAGTAATTTAAGAACTAATTCGTAATTAGCTTCTTCAGAATTCATTATGATTCCTTTAATTTTTTTCCTGTTATCTCATTCTTACATCAATAGGTGGCTTGACCAGTCCTAATTTGATGTTAAATATGATTAATGGTTTAATCTTCGACCTAAAATCCAGTATGTCGGTTTATCATCTTTGTAATCTATT